>NC_080710.1:32918279-32948279 GCF_019097595.1 Hemibagrus wyckioides | reverse complement strand
TCACATTTATCTACCCTATAGGGCAGCTTATCAAATTCTATCCAGCCCATAGAGGGCACATTTTCTTATCTACCATAGAGGCTCTTCTGTGCCACTATGTTTTGTCTACCACACAGGTACCCTAGAGGGCACTGTATAAGATTTTATCTACCATCTGAGCATCCTAGAGTGTAATTATGTCACACTGTATCTACCTTAGAGGGCATCACCTTGTATCTAGGGATCACAGGAGCATCCTAGAGGGCACTTTCACAGCATTTTCTGACTACGAGGCACTCTGTTCACCTATTTAACTGTTACAATTTTTCGACAAGTCTTACCTAATGCACATTTAAATTATTTCTAAAAGTGAAAGATGCACACTACAGTTACAGACAATGGATCCTTCTTTCTTTTTTCTTTTCAGATTTCAGATTGGATGAAGTTAATAAAGACTAAGATCAGTGTTCGCGGATGGTGTGCCGACATTTAATAAAGTGTTAAAGCGTACAACAAATGTCTGAAATAATCCGCCAGATTTTCCAGTTATGGGAAATTTAGAATATGTTAAACACCCAGAGTGTACTTGTGCACAAGCTGATCCATTATTTATCCCAAGTTTTCTGAAAACTTTCAGAGTTCCACATCTTAAGCAAAGAACAGAGCGTGCAGAAGAGCAGACTTTTATTTCCAGCGTGACTGAAATGTTCTGCAGTGTGGCACAGTTTTCTATTCAGAGTCATGAATATTTGATCAACTTGGTGCTCTGAAACAAATAGAAGCAATTAAAGCGCAGTCAAGAATTCCGTTTTGTTTTTTAAGAAAAAAAAAAAGGAAAATAAAACAAAAAAGACATTTCATTGTTTTCCTTTTTAAACAATCAAAAAACACAATGAAATGCAATTAAACGAGAATTTATCCAGTGACCAAAGATTTCACTACTAAATAAGGGTTCAGTATTAATCAGATTAATGATTATCAATGGTTCTAGTTCCAGTTCTCTCATTTATGAAAGGGAATCTTTAAAGGTTCCCATCACTAACTCTTTTCCTGAAGTCTAATCAGGTTGTAAGCAGTAAAAAAAAAAAAGAATTCCCACAGAACCTCCACTAGTCTACAACTGGTCCTATAATGGTTCTATACATGGTTAATGTTTTAGTTTTATTAAGCGGATTTTATTAATCCTATGTGAAACCTTTTCCTTAATGGTTCCCTGCAAGAAATGGTTAAATAAGGGTTCTTAAGGGTTTTTATTTGGAACCATTTAATGGGATACCTTTAATGATTCCTTTAGCAACTGTTTTCTCTAACAAAAAGTGAATTTAGTCAGTTCTTTGAAAAAAATTGAAAATTGTTTCCAACAACATCTACAGTACACTGTTACAAAATAAATGGTTCCTCAAGGGTTCTTTAGTAAGTTAATGGTTCTCTTATCTTAATGGGTTCTGTTTGGAATGTTTCAGTGAGGAACCAGGTTTATAACACACCTCTGTTTATTCAGATAGCAAGTGGGTTCTTCAGTTTGTCTCTCAGGTTTAACTTTCATCAGTAGTTCCTCAATGAATTTTTGAATGGTTAAAGGTTCTAGTTCTAGTTGTTTTTAAAAAATGGTTCCTTGAGGGCTTTTTGGATGGATAAAGGTTCCAGGATATACAGGGGGTTCTATTTGGAAGCATTGTCAATTCCCTAGAGAGAAAAAACGCAAAATCATTTAGTAGCTATTTTCTCTCAATTAAAACAAACCGAAGGTTCTTTGGCTGGTTTATGGTTTATTTAGAATGTTTAGAGAAACTTCTCTTTCAGAAATGGTTCCACAAGTTATTTTTTGAAGCTTTATGGTTTAGGTTTTCTTATTTGGAATCATTTCTGAAAGCTGAAACTTTAGTGAAGTCGATGTTTATTGTCATCGCAGCTGTATCCAGTGTGCAGGACACAGAGGGACAAACTGAAGAAGCCACTTAGTAACTGAATGAACGTGGGTGTGTTATGAAACGGGTTCCTCACTGAAGTACTCAAAGCTCTTTTCCGATGTTCAGTCCAAACATTAGTTCTCCTGAGGGACTCGTTAAAGCACTTCACTGTGTACACAATGTATGTGGGTCACTGAACAAAACAAACAGCTCACGCAGTCGGAGTAACAACACTGACACGCTGGGAGAAAACACTCTGAGAACTTGATAGCTCGGTTCCTTTCCAAACTCTAATCAGTTCATCTGCTGGTTTTATTTTTCTAAATCCTACAAACATTCAAGCACTCGCTTTAGGGATATCGCACTAATGAGAAACACAGACAGGAAACCCAATATAACACCTCCACCACATAGAGCCTGAGAGAACAAGGACTTAATGTGCATGGAATCCTCAGTGGAAGGTGTCCCCCAATGGAAGAAATCCACCAGTGGAAAGAGTCTCCAGTGGAAGAAGTCTCTGATGGAAGGAGTCTGCAGTGGGAGGAGTATCCAGTGGAAGGAGGTCTCCAGTGGGAGGAGCCTCTAGTGGAAAGACTTTGTAACAATAACTTAGAATCAAGTTGTGATTCTTATTTATTTATTAATTTATTTATTAATTAATTAATTTATTTATTTATTTATTTAATCTTATCATCATCAAGAGCATAAAGAGAGGCTGGTGAGGGAACAACTTTATAGCTGCTTATAGCTGTTCATAGCTGCTATAACGTAGGTGACACAATGAACTAATGTGTTTCAAACATTAAATGTAACCATAAACAGATAAAAGTACCAGACTTTTCATCACTCCACCTGGTTCTGATGATGTTCTTGTGTGTTTAATTCCTGATCCAGTCACAGCAGTGTATCAGGAGCTCCACAGTAAGCGGCTTTAATACACGACTAACACTCCTGTCACACAGACCAGTTGTTTTTTGTTTTTTTTTCCTTGTAGAAATTAGAAAAGCTCTTTGCACTGTAATGTGTGTGTGTGTGTGTGTGTGTGTGGTGAGCTTTCTGCCCTGATGCAGTGGATAGAATCACAAAGTCTCTGTATTAAATAGTCCAGTATAGAACAAAAAGAAAAAGCTGATCGAAGGCCTTTTGCTTAATTTGAACTTCTTAAAATATGTGTCTGAGTAAATGTGTGCACTGATGACTTGCTGAGTGCACACACACACACACACACACACAGAGGATGCTATAAACCAGCAGAGAGAACACCAGTGTGGTGCCATCTGTGTCTTCATTGCTTCACTGGTGATCAAAAAGATAACAGTAAGTGCTGTATCAGCCACCCACACACACACACACTTCAAGAGGAACATGCACCACACACATCGAGGCCGCAGGGACTAAATTAGTCTTAATAAGTAAAAGTAAGTAAGAGAGTGAGAGAGTAGCGGACAGTTCTCCACAGAACCATCATACCTGTGCGGCTCTAAGATCACTATTTGGCAGGAGAACATGCCTTTGGTCCAAAAAACTATTATGCATGAATATTATTCCACGATCCAGCATCCCAGCTTCCGAGGATAGTTTCACACGAAAGCAATTCAGAATCTTATAATAATGAGAAGAAAAGCACAGAGACGAAGTTCATGTAATCAAGCCACTTACTTTCCCTCCTGTGGAGCATCTCCTGTACGTATTCGATACTCCTACGGTTTGATTCATATTCACACCTGTTTCAGTGCTGCAACACACACACACACACACTATTATGTTATAATCACATAAACTGCCAAGGCATGTATTAATACAGCTTGAAGATGACGATAAGAAATAGAGCAAAAGCCAAACCTGCTCAGTAGTCCTTTAATCCACTCTTCCTTCTCCAACTTCTCTCGTCTGCTTGGATTTTTAGATTCAGATTAACCCTGGGAAAAAAAATCCAGAAAACAAAATTTTCCCTCTCCTCTGAGGTCCAGAGTTTATCACTTCCCAAACAAATCCATACAAGATACAGCAGGAAACTTTATAGCTGTGGCCACAGGTTCTTCTCCGATATGTCCATTCTTATACACACACACTGATCAGCCCGCACACACACAAACATACACACACACACACGTGGTGAGGCAGTAAAGGAAGCCGTGTGAGTGTGAGGCAGTGTGTGAATGATGCTGGTGTGTGTATGTGTGTGTGTGTGGATGCTGATGCAGATGCGGCTGAGGAGCACAGTGAAGACTAAACACTGCAGAAGAATCTCCCTGCACTATGGAAAGCCAACGAGCTCAAAAAGAGCTCAAAAACACACTGGGTGTATTCACATACACACACACCCTACACACACACACACAAATTAAAGATGTGAAACACAGCCTAGTCATGTTCCTTACTTTAAAATCTGTCACAAATTATCTGTCACTAGACCCCTCTGATGGCTCTGAAGACCTCTTGGAAGAATTCCTGCTTAATTTTTCTGCTTTAAATGTCCTGAGTCAAATTTATTTTGAAAGCTTGGTATAGAACCCAAAGCCAGAAGAACAGCAGTGGCTGAGATTTTTGTTGGTCCGGTTCACTAACTAAACCTTCAAGTGGGTGGAGCTTCTGGTCACCATGGGACTAGGAAGTGTGCCAGAATTCATATCTCTCCTGAGCGTTATTTATATAAAAGGTGTCATTGAATTTAACGTAATTTTTTTTAGGGAGGACCTTCACAACCTACTATGAGCCAGGAGGAAGACGAGGTGGCCACCCCTGCAGAGCTCCCTCCAGAGGCTGATGAGGCAGCTTCCCCTGCAGAGCTCCAGTATGTTTGCTTCCCAGATCCTTTGGATGAAGCAAACATCATGGACAATGCCTGCCTCGGGATCGGGATAAAGGTTCTAGTTCTAGTTCTTTAGGGGGTTTATTTTAAACCAGACTCCAAGAGACAACTTAGGAAACATTTCCTCCACAGTAAATGCAAATTTAACAGTGAAATTTGTTCCAGCAAAAACCTACACTATTTACAAAATGGTTCCTTGTGGGTTTTTTGGATGGGTAAAGGTTCTAGATTATATAGGGGGTTCTACTGTATTTCCAAACATGTGAGACTTTAGCCCAGATTTTCAGTTGCTTACTAGTTTTGCGAAATAGCCGTCAAATGCCCGAAATTGCAAAAAGGCAAATCAGAGTGACAGTTGCACAGTGTGATTTACCAAAGATGCAGTCTGAGAGAATCACAGATGAGTCGCTGATGCCCGTGAAATATTTGGCATGTTAAATATCTGGACCTGTCGGCGACTCAAAATCCTGCAGTGTGAAAGGAGTTCTGACTGAAAAATACCTCGATGATGACCTACAGCCAATGAGAGAGTGTGATACAGGGCAGCAGGCAGTTTGGGGAGGAGTTATAGACCACAATATCAGCAAACATGGCTTCAGTTAAAGCACAATATTACAGTTTAATAGAGTTTATAGGTTTTAATCAGAATAAAATGTTTTATAGTTATATCAGAATAAATAAGCTTTACAATAGCATCAAACAGAAATAAAGCAGAAATATTTGCTTGACCAGCCGCATCAGCAGCAGGACATTGCAAAATTATTCATTTGTTCAGTTCTATAGACCCCACAATCCTTGTTCCCTGCACTGATCATCTGAATGGGGTTCCATTTCCAGTCTCGTGCAAGAACTCTGATCTCACGTGTGATCTTGCGTCATTTCTTTATCATTTCTCACATATGTTTGGTTGTGGACCAGTTTGTGGACCAGACAGAGTTGTCTGTGATTCTTCCTATTGTGAAGTCATGCAGTGTGAAAGCTCCTGTCTCTGATCCAACGTGCAGTGTGAACACAACAGAGACTGACTGTTACCACAGACAGTCATGCAGTGTGAACACAACAGTTATCCGACCACTTTGAAAATCATGCAGTGTGAACGCAGCATTAGTCTGTTATCTGTTTCAGTTTGTTCTTTGATTACTTTGTGTATTTAAACCCCTGTGTGTCTTTGTCCTGTGTAAACAATTGTTCAGTGTGTACCTGTCTGTCAGTAACAAGCCTTTTGTTCCTTGTTGTACTAATCCAGCCCATGGATCTCGTTCTGTCCCATAGTTTATGTATCTGGATTAACCTTGATACTTTTGTTCATGTTGCTGTTCAGTTCATGATATGGATTTGTCTACCTGTTCTTTAAAAAATACACTGCCACATATCTATACACCTCCATTACATGACAATCCTACAATCAGCAACTTTATTACACACACACACTCAGTTAAAAACACAATTTCTTTTTTGTAGGTCTGTCTGACTGTCTCTCTGTTTGTCTGTGTTAGATTTGAAGATGCAAACTCACATCCAGTGCTCAGAAATAAAGTGTGTCAAATGGTATGTTTGTCTCAAATGGTAGGCTAAATACTATACACTACACACTCCACACTGTGCACTATTCACTACTGTAGTATCTCCATCTGCACCACCGTCACCGAAATGCCAGAGAGAGCCACCGCCTGAATATCGAGTGGCTAGACCCTCACGGTTACTTCCAGGTTCACAGACTTTATAAGCCATGCTCACGCTACTATCAGCACGAAGTTCTGCTAGTTATTGCTGCAATTACGAGCCGTTTGTTTCTTTGCTGCTGTTGGCTAGTTAGGATTTCATGTTTTGGATTTGTTTGCTACACTGAATGTCTCTCTGGTATTTACAATTGTTTGCCTGTTTTTCCGACTATGTTTCTCATCTGCAGATTTAGATTTTTGCTTGTTCTTTTGTGGATTTACGAATAAACACCTGCATACGGATTCTAACCCTGCCTCCATGTCACAACTACATACTGCACATCCTGTACACTACACTGCTCAGAATTAAACACTATTCTGAAATAAAATGTATGTTTGATAAAGCTTTATTGCCAAGTCTGCTCACACACAAGGAACTTAATTTGGCATGTGAATCAGTACAGTAGTAGAAGCAGTACAGCCCACAACAGTACACAATTTAACAGCAAGACAGGTGTTAAGAACAATTTAGAATAAGTGTATAGAAAACACAATAATCACAGATGTGGGCAGCGGTGGATCAAGTGTTTAAGGGTCTGGGTTGTTGATGACCTGTGGGGAAAATCTGCTACTGCTGCTCAGGGTTCTGTAGCAGCAGGGTGTGCTGAGGGCATGCTGAGAATGAATTTCATGCCTGTGTAGCAGGGGTATGTTGTTACACCAGATTATTCAATTCAATTCAATTCAATTCAATTCAATTTTATTTGTATAGCGCTTTTAACAAAGAGCATTGTCTCAAAGCAGCTTTACATGAGAAACGACATAAGAAAACAACAAACATATAAACAGACAGACAGACAGACAGTCCTAGATGTTATCCCAAGTGAGCAAGACTGAGGTGACTGAGGCAACTTATAAATTTACTAGTTTAATAGTTATTTAATAGTAAGTATAAATTTAATAGTTAATTACTCTACTTTATTTTATTTTTAATTATTATTCTGGAGGGGGGGGTATTATATTTTGAAAGAAGGTTGTCCGCTGTTATCAAAGGTAAGAGTCACAGTATGCACATTGGCTGACGTCATACGCAGGTGAGGGGTTCACATCACAGCGTAATCAGAGTTCGTCCTCTTTTCTGCAATGTTACTAGAGAGGAGAGGTACGATTTATTGAGCTCCGTTCATCAGATGCTAAAATGTTTTCTATGTGTTCATTTCATGTTCAAAATATCAAATTTGTTAAAAGGATTCCATGTGATGTTACATTTGACCATTAGTTCAATTTATCAATTGGTTAAATGAAGTTTAAGTGCTGTTAGTGGGTGAATTGTATATTGCGCAAAATGGCAGCCTGGTGTGTGTGTCACGGGTGAGAGACATGTTAGTGGCTAAGCGGCTAGCATTTTGATATACTATGTACACATAGACATGTATAATTATACGTATATAATTGTGTATATTTTATAAGAATACTAAAGACATATATTTTAGATTATTAATATGATAGACATTGCATCAGTGTGTGTTTTGTGGTTGAATACCTGGTGTACTTAAACATGTATTTTGTGGTTAACAGGCAAAAGAGAAAGTGTTGCAGATAACAGTGCTTGTCTGTTTGTATGTTTTACTGCACAGAGAGGAGAAAGAGAGAAGGCACTGCAATAAAATCACCTTTGGCACAACCAGATTTGTGTGGAGAATTTTTTTTATTTTTTTTCATAAACATCAAAACAACACAATGCAGAAGAACAACCGCTACACCTGTTTCTTCATTCTGGAAGAGTAAACATCCTGGATGGAGGGCAAAGGAGCACCAATAATCCTCTGGTGCACCTTGGACCTTGCTGAGTAGAACTGGGTCAGCATATGTGGTGGAATGTTGAAGTTCTTCAGTTGGCATTGGAGGTACATTGGCAGGGCTGGTGGAGTCTATTGGGGTTTCCCACTTAACATCCCTTGAGATAGAAGAGCCAAGAAATCCTGAATGATTCCACAGCACCTGAACACAGTACTGTTCAGTGCTGTTCAGGATGGGAACGGAGTGCTGAGAGTTTGCTTCAGAAGTCTATAATCATCTCCACCATTTCAGTGTATTCACCTCCAGCTTGTTTTGAATGCACCAGACAGCCAGCTATATAACCTCTATGTAGCGATATAACCTCAGATGTCTGTGGTGTCTTCAAACCTCAGAGGCTTAACAGAGGGGTCTGAAGTGGTGCAGTCATCTCTCTAGTGTAAGGAGAGCATATAACCCTGAGGAGCACCAGTCCTGGTTGTACAGATGCTGGATTTACCTGACTTCTCTAGCTGTTGCCTGTTGTCAGAAAGTTAGTGATCAGGGATGAAGAATTGAAAGCAGATCCAAAATCCACAAATAGAATCCTTGCATTACTCCCTGGTCTGTTGAGGGTTTGTAGAATGTAATGAATGTTGATTGCATCATCCACTGATCTATTCACTCAAAAAACATACTGAAGGGGTGTCCAGCAATGGTCCAGTCTCTTAAAAGATTTCATGAGCACAGACAAAAACCATTTAGGCTAATGGGATGGGTGGATCTCCAACTTCCTGCAAGACAGACCTCAGGCAGTACGGGTGGGCAACCATGTCTCACCCTCACTCACCCTCAGCACTGGAGCCCCCCAGGGTTGTGTTCTGAGCCCCCTGCTGTACTCACTGTACACTTTTGACTGTGTGGCCACTTCCAGCTCCACCAACAACGTGAAGTTTGCGGACGATACTGTGGTGGTGGGTCTGATCTCCAATAACGACGAGACGGCCTACCTAGAGGAGATTAAAAACCTGGAGACATGGTGCCAGGTCAACAATCTCCTCCTGAACGTCAGCAAGACTAAGGAGCTGATAGTGGACTTTAGCCCAAAGCAGGAGAGGAATTACCAGCCCCTGACTATCAACGGGACCCCAGTGGAGAGAGTGGACAGTTTCCGGTACCTAGGTGTTTACATCACACAGGACCTGACATGGTCCTGTCACGTTAACACCCTGGTGAAGAAGGCCCAGCAGCGTCTATCATCTTGGACGCCTGAAGGACTTTAAACTGCCCTCAAAGGTGCTAAAGACATTCTACACCTGCACCATTGAGAGCATCCTGACGAGAAGTATCACAGCCTGGTTTGGAAACAGCACCAAACAGGACAGGCAAGCTCTCCAGAGGGTGGTGCGATCAGCCGAGCGTACCATCCGCACCGAGCTTCCTGCTATATACAGCAAGTGGTGCTGGACCAAGGCCAGGAGGATTATGAAGGACCTCAGTCATCCCAACAATGGCCTCTTCTCTCTGTTGAGGTCAGGGAAACGTTTCCATTCCTTAAGGCGAACACAGAGAGAATGAGGAGGAGCTTCTTCCTGCAGGCCATTCGGGCCCTCAACCAGAACACCTAGGATCTGGAATCTCTGGACTTACCCCCACACGACATGACATTCTACCTCAGCTGATTGTTGCACATGCAATAATTGCACTACTTTGTACTCTGCACTACTCTGTACACACAATAACACTCTCACTGTACATCTTCTCTGTACATCTTTGTGTGTACACTGCACTGTCACTTTACTCCCTGTTCAATTGGACATTTATATTTGCCTTATATATACATCCACATATATATTTATATATTTAATCTTACATATGCACACTGTACATACTGTATTCTTTTTCTACACCATTTCAAAGTTGACCATTTTATCTACATATATGCATATACTGTATCTTCTATATATATTATAGAGTCTACACATATATATTTATTTATATTGTTTTATTTTTCACATATACTATATATATACTATATTGTACTGTATTATATTAGTGTATTATATTTTTGTTATAGCAGTTTTATATTTGTATACATTATATATTATATTACTATTTTTATTATTATTATTTTTATTTTATTTTATTTTTCATTATTTATAATATTTACTGCTATTTTGATATTGATACTACATATATATATTTATATTTATATATTTATATTATATACATATACATATCTGACACTTGACTTTCAAGTTATTTTCGTTTGTGATTTCCACCATTTAATTTTCCCTACTTTTCCCTATATATTCTTAACTATATCCCCTATTTTTCATGTCCACACTTTAAATTTTTTCTTTTGTACTCTTTCTTTTTAATGTAAGACAGTCATAATAAGTATTTCTCTACGTCATACTGTGTATGATTTCATATGTGACCAATAAAATTTGAATTTGAATTTAATGGTATCCTAAGTAAGTAACCTAATGAACCAGGGTTGAGGTATTCATTGATAAAGACTTCAAAGCACTTTTATATATTGCTCTGGATAAGGGGTACTTCTTTGTAGCTTCATGGTCCTGGACACACATTGCTTCATCTTACTGTGTACTCTCCCAGCTGTAGATGCTTGAAATGACAGTAAAGGAACTTGACTGAGAAAAATCTGGCACACATCCTCTAGTCAGACCCTAAGTGCAGGTTGAGTAGTATGAGGTAGGAGATGGGAGTAGGGACTGCGGGAGGTGTTAATGGCTATGTGGAGAGTAGGTCAGAGAGGGTGTGGGCTATGAGACTGCCCTTTTCAAATCTGCAGTAGAAATGATTCAGGTCATCAGTCAGTTGTTATTTCTAACAGATTAAGGGGATGCTGTCTTGTAGTTGGTGATGTCTTTCAGAACTTTCCTCACTGATGCAGGTTGTTAGCTGAAATTTGAAAATCTTTTACAGCTACACACTATACACTAAAAACTATACACAGTATACATGTCACACTAAATACTACACAATAAACACTACACACAGAAAAGCTCATCTTATTAACCAGGATTGAATAGTTTAAGCGAAATCTAGTCAAACTGCATCTCACAATCCACAGAGAAGACCTGAAACTAGCCAAAAAACATTTAGCCATTAAGATGGACAGATGTTTTTCAGAGTTCGGTTGGAGAAACAAACTCTCTGTAAAGCATATAGATTATTTATATATATATATATATATATATATATATATATATATATATATATATATATATATATATGCATATTATACACTCCACAATCCCCCTTTCCTTCTTCCAATATTTGCAATATATCTTAAAGATTCTGTACATCATAGATTCAATCTTCATTAGATTTCAATTCAGATTATTTGCCTTAAAACAAGCTTGGCAGTTGTAGAGTATTATTTTAACTAGCCCAATCTGGCAACCTGTCCTATTTGCTTCTCCTCTTCTGAGCATGGGTCCGCATGATTCCTGCCCTAATGGGCCTCTATTAGAGCTTGCTGCAGTTCCCATGTATGACCACTAGGTGCAGTAATTAGTCTAAATTAATAAATGATGATTGGTCAAATCATTCAAATTGTTTGGTCACTTAAAAAAGGCAGTTTGAACAAAATTAAAAGTCTATAGAGATATAAATGAGGATTATTCAAAGATTATGGTTTGTTGAGTGAACAGAGTGGTGTTCACATTTGGTTCTTTAAGCTTTCAGGAAATTTTCTTAAGTGCATGTCCTACTCCTGGCCACGCCCCTTTCCTGTCCATGCTTTTTCAGCTACTTTTGAGCTCAGAAATGATCAGTCCAGTACATTAGAAGTGTGAAGTGTGACATTTCAGTAAGAGCTTGAATAAAAAAAACTTGAATAAAACAAGCTTCAGAAAAAGCTTTCATTGTGAACTGGCCTTTACACGCTTTAAATTACACTCCATCTGAAGTTCTGCCATGCTTTTGGGCACCTTATAACCTCTCTCTCTCTCTCTCTCTCTCTCGCTCTGTCTCTCTTTCGCTCTCTCTCTCTGTATGTCTCTGTCTCTCTCTGTCTGTCTCTGTCTCTCTCTCTGTCTCTCTGTATGTCTCTGTCTCTGTCTCTCTCTCTCTCTCTCTCTGTCTCTCTCTCTCTTGAACCTTCTCAGTAATTGCTACACCATGAAATCAGGACTAAATTAACACCAGGAACAGATTTTCTCATCTTTATTCATGAAGAAATAATAAAGATGTATATTGTGACATGAATTTCCATATTTCAACCTAGGGGCTGGAAAGAAAAGTCTAGAAACATCAAAAAAGTCATAAATGATACATCACAACATTAAATGTAACTCTAAACAGATAAAACGTAAACTGGGTCCTGTTTTGTAAGAGGAATAAAAATGTTACTATTTTACTGAGACATCATGTCAAGTGTTTTATTCTGACTTTATCTCGCTGTTCATATTTGACTGTGACTCAGTGAGAAGGATGATTTCTGTGATCTGTGGAGGAGATATGTACAGAAATTGCCACAGAATATAAACTCTGAAGGACAGATGGTGCAGAAGGAGTTGTTCAAGTGACCAGAGAATGTTTATGCTTCGAGGGTTTCAGGTTTTCTCTGCTCAGGTTTATGTTTGCTCAAGGAAATCTGCTTTCTGTAGATCAGAATCTTGAGCAGAGGAACAGATGCACGTTCATCATGAGCCGCGACGCAAATGTGACTTAATGAGGCTGATATTAACGTTTATTTTTCTGAATCTGAAGACGTGTCTGTTAAAGAGAAGTGTTGTGGAAAAGTGTTGACCGCATAGCCTTCAAAAAGCTGCAGAGGAAATGCTCAGATAGGTAGATATTTAATAAATAAATGAAGAGCTGCGTGTCAGCAGATGCAGGCGGCGTTTACATGGCTGATATATACGCTTATATTCTCAGTGGGTTTTACTCAAATGAAAAGAAAGCGCTGTGTATTGAATAAAGTGTGTAATTAAACTGGACGTCTCTGGGGGTTGACTGTAGCTTGTAAATAATTGAAAAAGTCTGGTTTGTTGTTGAAATTCTTTGTGTGGCGTGAGGAAATTGATGTACGTACACGTGACACTGTGAAAATGTGCTATCGTATTCTCTCTCTGTCATTTACATCTACATAATTGTTGCATATGATCTAAAATGGCCTCGTTTCATCACGTAAACAGTTACACAAGTATAAGCACTATTCAGACAGGATTAGTTTCCTGGACATTCTCTATGTGTTTTTTATTAAATAATGACAGAGGAATCACAGTGATGGGAGTATACACACTCATCACACACCTCATTTTAATACACACTGATTGTTTGAGCTGTATTATGAGTGTTTGATGTAAGGGGCGTGGCTATTCGTATTTATGTCACATGACTACATCATGTCTATAGACATCCCTAACTCCCCAAGAAGCATCGATTTTCTGACACGGCCATCTTCGGTTTCGGGAAAAGAGGAAATAAAAGAGATAAGAGAGAAGAGTGAGCGCTTCCTGGAGTGTCTTTATACCAAATTAAAAGCAGGATATATGATGCCATCTTCACAGTCCTGTCACCCCTGAGACGAGATCTCTCGTTTTCTCTACAGAGATAAAGGTCAAATATGACACATTTTACACAGGTACATAAATACTGACTGGCGTGACGGATTCAAACTATAATCCCAGAGATATTTCAGTACTAATTACATCACACAGCTAATCCAGTCTCAGTAGAGATTAACAGTAACACGCTGATGTTTTAATATAATAAATCACTCAGCTGGAACTGTGGGAAAGCTGTGGACCTGGCAACCTGGATATGAAGCTCAGAGCAGCACAAAGCATTAATTTACACCTGGAGTTGTGCTTTGGTGGAATTTACACCTGATTGTGTGCATATTGCCTAGATTGTAAGAATATATTGAGTCTCAGTGAGATTCAGACATCAGACTTAATACAGGAGACATGAGTGTTCTGTATATATATATATATATATATATATATATATATATATATATATATATATACATATATATACACACACATATATATATATATATATATATACACATCAGTGTAAAGAACTGAATGATGTTCAGGCTGTGAGTCTGATCTAAAACGAGTCTGTCGGCTTCCAGTGTGTTTTAGACGTGTGTTTTTCCCTCTGTTGGAGAACCTTACACAGAATTTTACTGGTTAATGATGAAATCTGAGCTGCTTTTTAGATGAACAAGGACTTGGAGAACATCTCAGAGAGCAGGAATGGGTTTGAGATCAAATCAAAACTCAAATTCAAATTTTATTTGTCACATACACAACCATACACAGTACAACATGTAGTGAATTTTTTTTTATGACTGTCCTATGATGGAAATAAAAATGTAAAACTAGAATATAAAACATAAGAAATAATTTAAATAAAAACGTAAAACTGGAATATAAAATATAAGAAATACACTAGAAGAAAAGAAGAATCTGATCATAAGAATATAATGTACAAAAGGAATATAAGAATATAATACATAGTATAATATAAAATTATACACTATCATAATATATAAAAATAGAATAAAAATAAACAACAATAGAATAGAATAAGCAGAATAGTGATAGTGAAATATAGAGTGAGATGGATGGATGGATGTGAACAGAATACAGATATAATAGTGTGACAGTTGAAATATTGACATAGTTAAAGTGTCATGTGCAATGGTGTGCCAGTCCTAAGTGACTTGTGATATCAACATTTACTTTGAAAATACAAAAACAAACTTTTCTATGAATATATCACCCCTAGTAGCCTAGGGAAAAACTGAAACACTACAAATTCTTAAAGTCCTGAGTGTACTTTAGTATGAGCTTCATATTAACCTCCACTGTGGAGTGGAACATGACAAACACACTCAATCATCTACATGGACACAACAAAAACAGAAGGAAGCTCCATGTTTTTATAACCTCTGGGGAAATGAGTGGTAATGTTCTTCACCTACAGTGCTGCAGCTCCAGCATTCAGAGCTGAGGTAAATGATAAATAGCTTGAATCTGTTGTATAACTCTGCTTGAGTCTCGGATGTCACACTTATCACAGTTAAATATGTCCAGAGAAAATAATGACTCTAAAACAATGCTGTATTAGGCATGTAGCTAGAAAAGGACAAATATTCATTCTTCTCAGTCTTTATTATTAACTCATTACAATGAGAGGACTAGCTTGTGACAGTTAGCTGGGTTTTTTTTTTTGGCGTAGTTAATGATGTTTCCGAGGAAAATAAAAAGACAACAATGCAGGAGTGTTTAGCACACTGGAGGATGCAGTTATGCAGCTCATAAATTTCAGATTTCAGTTCAGAGAGAATAAAAGAGAGAGAGAGAGAGAAGTTTCTGCAGAATAAACAGATTAGCACACACATGCGCTGCGTTATTAACTCCTCTACTCTACAGTCCAGAGCTCGAGGAAAATGTAAAACAAATGCACAACGTTTTGCAAATCTAATAACACCAGTGGAGTTATTTCCATTGCCAAGATGCTTATAGTAAACTCTACACCGCTCCATACCTCCATACCTGGATAAAACGTTTAGAAATAAAACATCGCCCATTAATCATCGGGTCTCAGTCGACGCTTCCGGAAAGAATTTTTCCAATTTTCTATATCTTGTGTGTGGGTGGGTGTGTGCCATAAGGCCGGACACCATGTTTTCTAGGTTTTTATGCTGTAGTCATGTTTTGTTGACGTTATTCAAGTTTTCATGTCACAGTCCTGGTTTATTTCTGTTGTGTTTAATGTATTTGTGTAAGTTTTGTCTCGTTAAATAAAAGCTGGATTCCTGAGGTCTGATCTGTTACTGCGGGAGATCGAGTTTACAGCAGAGATCCGGGTTTAATCCCCGCCATCGGCAGCGTCCGCCCCGTTCGTTACAAACAGTTTTGTCTTCTAAACATTCCTGTGTTCTTTAGGTGTGTTTTTAGAGATCACATTTATAATCTTTATGCCACGATACGCTATAAACCACGTCCTTCCTCAAAGTAGCGCTGAATAAATTCCATTTTCTTATAAATATAAAAATATATGTTCTTTAAAAGATTGAAAGTTGCACTATCGAAAAAAAATAAAGGTTTAAAAGTGAAGGCAGAACTCCAGACATGAACAAAGAATAAAGTTGGATACACAATTTCCTACTTCCTGTATATCCTGAGTGACAGATGTCTCGTCCAATCAGAGGTGAGAATTCCATTCGCTAGCTATACCTAGCTTTTCCGCTTTGTCTGAATCGTCCTTGTGTTTTGTTTTGTTATGTTGTTTTGCCCTTCTCAGCCACCGTAGTTTATGTGTTTTAAATTTCAGTTGTTGTTCTGGAGAAATCTATAATGTCCAAATATTAGTGTTTTATTTAAGCTAGAAAAAGCCTTCAGAGAAACCGCAAAGGCGTGCTGAAGATGTCAAGCTTCCCTCTGACTGACGCCCCAGACTCCTTCCAGAAATGTTACATAAACATCTCTTTACTTCACCGTCCACCATTACACATCCCTGTGAATGAGCTGTTGCTATTGAAACTGTTAATATAAAGATTATTTTATAGATTATATTAAAATAAATTATGTATGATGTGCAGCTGAGCTACTGTCTGGACTGCTGTTTCAGAGAATTCATCAACACCTTCTGACCAATCAGGCTGTCCCGAGTCACCCCTCTGACTGACCCAATGACCGAATCCACTTAAGCCCAGGAATTTGCATGTGATCTTCATAATAAACATAATTCTTCTTTAAGGTCACCTAGAAAAACGACCCTGAAAGCCTACGATCGTGAAAGGAACCGTAGATGAGAGACATTTTCATCTCGCCGTCACAAAATTAATAATAATAAAAAAAAAACTGCGGCTGCTGATTCTCCTAGATGAAATGTTCAGCTATAATAATAGCCTTCTGCTAATTTGCAGTGAACCTAATCATAATTTTTAAATGTCAAACCAAACCAGACTGATGAGCTGTTTTAGGTGCAGGGAGATTTAATTTATAGCACAGGATTCATTTCCCTCTGATCCGTTCTCTACGGCTTTCATTTAAAACTGAGTTTTACACAAACTATTGATTTTTTTTTATTGCATCTTAATTCAATACAATGACACAAAAATAATTCCTCTCTCTCTCTCTCTCTCTCTCTCTCTCTCTCTCGTTCAGCAGGTCTGTGTTTGATTCAGTGAAACTTTTTCTTCAGAGCCATGATTCTCTTCTCTCTTCTTCTTCAGGTCTTTGTTTGATTCAATGAATCTTTTTGCTCAAAATCATGATTCAATTCAATCTTTTTCAAGTCAGTGAAGTGTTTGATTCAGTGAACCTTTTCCTTCACAGACATGATTCTTCCCTCTCTTGTTTAAGTGGATTGGGTGTTTGATTCAGTGAACCTTTTCATACACATATGATTCACCTTTCTCTTGTTCAGCAGACCTGCATTTGATTCAGTGAATCTTTCTGTTTAGAACTATGACTCTCCTCTCTGTTGTTCAGCAGGGTCAAGTGTTTGATTTACTGAATCTATTCATTCACAAAAATGATTCTTCTCTCTCTTGTTCAAGAAGGTCAAGTGATTGATTCATTGAATCTTTTCATTCAGAAATAGGATTCTCTTCTCTCTCATTCAGCTGTTCTGCATACAGTTCAGTGAATCTTTTTGTTCATAACCATGATTCTCCTCTGTCTTGTTCAGCCTGTTTTGTGTGTGTGTGTTTCAGCGAAACTGCTCAAAACAGCATTCTTTCATCTCAGAAACATTGGCATCCGTTCTTTAAATATTTGATGCTATAAACTATGCCTGTATTTTTGTTTTTGTGACTCTTATCACAATGCACAAAAGACACAACAGAAAATGTTCTCTCCCTTTAGGATTAGATTTTTCCTGGTTCAGATTGTTCTCGGTCTGTAAATGTAAATTTCTCAAATAGTGCAAAAATAAAGTTTGGTGTTCCATAACCTGCACTGTGTATTCTGACCCCTTTCTATCAGAACCAGCATTAACTTCTTCAGCAGTTTGATCAACAGTAGCTCGTCTGTTGGATCAGATCACACGGGTCAGCCTTCACTCCCCACGTGCATCAATGAGCCTTGACCGCCCATGACCCTGTCACCGGTTCACCACTGTTCCTTCCTTGGACCACTTTTGATAGATTCTGACCACTGCAGACCGGGAACACCCCACAAGAGCTGCAGTTTTGGAGATGCTCTGATCCAGTGGTCTAGCCATCACAATTTGGACCTTTTGGTCAAACTCGCTCAAATCCTTACACTTGTCCATTTTTCCTGCTTCTAACATCAACTTTGAGGACAAAATGTTCACTTGCTGCCTAATATATCCCACCCACTAACAGGTGCCATCGGTGTATTGTTTGAGCAAGGTCTAGATCAACATGTTGCACAGAAATCTCTGAACAAAGTAAAACTTTGGTGTAAAGCTGTTTCTGGCGTTGTGAGAGTTTCCACACAGCAGTACTCGCACAGAGGCAATAATGAAAAGCACTGAAGGTTAAAAAGTGCCTTCAAGCCATTTATTTTTCAATTTGACACACAGCTCCAAGGAGCATGTATTAGACAAGAAAAAAAGAACGGTCTCACGCAGCGTTACAGAAATTACCCAACGTGTTTTACCGAGGTTAAAGAGTGGGATTCAGAGCTGATGTATTTTTAATGAGTCGCTCCAGCACTGGGCCTGTTCCTGAATTGCTTTTTCATGATCCCAGCGTGAAAGGCCACGCTGGATATTTTATGAGAACGTAATGATGTGCGGCTACAGAGAAAGAAAAGAAAAAAAATATATGATAACGTTGCTAATAATGAATAAAAGCTCATGAGGGCTACTTGACATTACTCAAAGGAAGTTATGCTTATCGCCTCTTCTCTAGTTTCAAGTCATTGAAATCTTCGTCATGCCTTTTTATTTTTCTGGGTGAAGCTTCACCAGTTTGTGCTGATGAAGTGTTTCTGTTGTTCACAGAACAGAAAAAAAACTTTTTGGAAGTTTATTCGCATACGATAAGATCCCTCTGTTACACTGTTGGGTTTGTGTCTGAAAATAAAAAGCTATTGTGGGGTTTAATGTGTCATGACTCTGATAATAAAATGAGAGCTTTTTCTTGCTTGTGTAATTCTGTAGACAATATTAAATTAGTTATTACACAGTTATAACACGAGTACACATTTGCTGGAATTTGCATTCAGCGTTTGCTTTACACAAGTGCTGAAATATTCCACTTCTGATGCTTTATACACAGTTTTCATGTGTAAAAGACTATTTACTGAATTATTAAATATGTGTCCGTTATTACAGTGTAATTACATAGTAATAACATCACAATGTGGTTTAAGTCTCTAATCTGATTGGTCAGAGGCTGTTAATGAATCCTCAGTAACTCCAGTTCATCACAGCATCATGTCACTGATTATTTTCCTGTAACAGCACCACACCCAGGGGTTTATTCGTTATGTGATAGGAGATTAGATAGCAGCACGGGATGTTTTCATGGCTTGAATAAACTCTGTGGTGTTTAACTGAATTACACAGCAGTGGATCTGCTAAAATAAAACCAGCAGCTTAATAAAAGGTAAAGGTTGAAAGCCACAGATCTTTAAACGTCTCCAGCGGATTTCATTTTGAAAAAAGTTGATGGAGAATCTCTGGGAGATTGCGCTTTAATCAGCGAGTCTGTCTTTGATGCGGTGGATAAAGTCAGTCTTATACGCTGCTGAAGGTCTTTCCTCCCAGCGAGGAGCCAGCGCTTCTCCTCTGAACTCTCCCGCTCCTGTTTACTCACCTGAGACTCACCTGGACAGCTGCCATCTCCATCCTCCAGCGATCTTTCCACGGTATGAGCTTCCTCTCTCTTCCATAAACCCCTCACTCGCTCTGGCTGCAGTGCATTAATGAAGTAGAGGTGATCTGGAGTCCTCCCAGAGGCAGCATGTGTCTCAGCAGTATCCATCACCCTGCCTGCTACGAATCCACCAACACTACAGCTTCACAGTGTGCTGAAAGGAAACTGAAGTTTGGACAAGTCCCACATGGAAAAGTTCTACGTCTCCTGTTTTAATAAAAGATCCTGCGTATGATCCGATCACGATGAACAAAGCGACCGTACGTGATGGAATTCCTTTCACTGATGAAGCTTAATTAATATCAATAATATTGATGCCTCTTGTATTTCTGAGCTCTCAGCACTCACACTGGATACAGTCTCCGAGCAATGATGAAGGATATTCATGAAAATCCTGTTCGATTGGAAATGCCTCCATGTCTTATATTTCACTTGGGAGTAAATTTCTGAATGAGGAGACTGACTAATGGAAGAGCAGCTCCCGAGTTATATGTTTTGTTATAAGTCTTGTTTTTTAACTTGTATCTATCTTTTCTTTACCTGTTTTAGACACCACTCATCATGCTTCATATACACTTTTGTCTTGTTTTGATGCTGTTTTTGATGATCTCATCACTTTTTGTGGTTGGGAGCTGGAGCTGTGAGTGGCATTGTGTTTAAGGAACACACCAGCTCTCTCCAAAACAACGCTTCTTCCCGGAGACAGACCAGAGATCCCAGCAGAGCTCAGGAGGAGACGCCGTGGTTGCAGAGCCGGTGTGAAGCTGAGAGAGAAAAGGAGAAGATTTAAACCTGTGGTTCCATCAGTTATCAGGGGGAAATGTGAGGTTCTTGGAAAATAAGATGTGTGCACTAGGAGAGCAGATTCATGTTCTTTACGGAAACTTGGATGCATACAGACTTCCCAGATCACGGTGCCTCCGTACCTGGACGGACAGGGATGCAACGCTCAGTGGTAAGATGAAATGTGGAGGGATTGCTGTTGTCGTAAATGAGAGAAGGTGCAATTCCAGGCATGTTACTGTTGAAGGGACGTCTCTGCTCCCTGGACATTGCACTTTTATGCTGCGTTCACACTGCAGGATTTTCAGAGTGGTCAGATCACGGTTGTGTTCACACTGCACGACTCTCTGTGTTAGCATTCAGTCTCTGTTGTGTTCACACTGCACCATGGATCAGAGACAGGAGCTTTCACACTGCATGACTTCACAACAGGAAGAATCGCCCACAAATCTGTCTGGTCCACAAACTGTTTCACAACCGAACTTAGGCTAGAAATAATAAGAAAATAACACAAGATCACACGTGATGTCAGAGTTCTCATGTGAGGCTGGAAATGGAACCCCATTCAAATGGTCAGTGTGGGAACAAGGATTGTGAGTTCTGTAGAACTGAACAAATGAACTATTCTGCAATGTCCTGCTGCTGATGCAGCTGGTCAAGCATTATTGGTCGAGCTTTATTTCTGTTTGACGTAATTATAAAGCTTATTTATTCTGATATAACTATATTTAAGACATTTTTTCTGATAAAAAAAACCTATAAACTCTATTAAACTATAATATTGTGCTCCAACCGAAGCCATGTTTGCTGATATTGTGGTCTATAACTTCTCCCCGAACTGACTGCTGCCCTGTATCTCGCTCTCTCATTGGCTGTAGGTCATCCCCGAGGTATTTTTCAGTCAGAACTCCTTCATACTGCATCGGCGACTCGCTCAGATTGCGTCTTTGGTATTTCACACTGTTCGATTGTCACTCACGTGCAGGAGCTCTGATTAGCCTTCGATTTTGGGCATTTGTCAGCGACTTTGCAAAACTAGTCAGCGACTGAAAATCAGAGCTAAAATCACTACAGAGTCAGCGGAGCTCATTCTTCAAAAGACACGCAGATTCATTGTCACAGAGAATGCTACAGGCGATCATTCATACCATCCTCAATAACATTATACAATAGATCACCTGTGTGTGACAGGTTGATAACTCTCACAACGCACTACTGCAACTGTTAACATCATTATATTCTAGACTCTGAAGGTTCTTCATATTTATTATCTACTGCCAGTTTGCACGTGTGTACTGTACTGTAATGTAAATACTGATCCACAACTGTGTTTCATATCTGCACTACTGCACTATATACACTATAGTGGCAAAAGTATTGGGACACCCCTCCAAATCATTGAGTTCAGGTGTTGTTTTTCAGGGGTTGGGCTCGGCCCCTTAGTTCCAGTGAAAGGAACTCTTAATGCTTCAGCTTCATACCAAGACATTTTGGACAATTTCATGCTCTTTGTGGGAACAGCTTGGGGATGACCCCTTCCTGTTCCAACATGACTGCACACCAGTGACCAAAGCAAGGTCCATAAAGACATGGATGAGTGAGTTTGGTGTGGAGGAACTTGACTGGCCTGCACAGAGTCCTGACCTCAACCACATAGAACACGTTTGGGATGAATTAGAGTGGAGACTGAGAGCCAGGCCTTCTCATCCAGCTAAAGGGTGGAGCTTAACCCCTGAAAAACAACACCTGAATTCAATTATTTGGAGGGGTGTCCCAAAACGTTTGCCAATATAGTGTATTATATTTAATGGTTTTTTTCGTGTGTGCGTGTTGTATGTTGTTACTGACCATGCTCTTGTAACACAAGAACTTTCCTGAAAGAGACCAGTAAACTATATGTATCTATCTAAATCAAGGACATTTCACACCTGCCTCATTTGCAGGTATACCTCGTTTTCACACCTACCTCATTTTGGAGTGTTTAATTCAGAACCTGCTGCATCTTCTCCCTCAGTTTGATTTAGACATGTAGGTGTCATGATACTGGAAACAGATGCAGAATTTATTTCCAGTGTAAGACTTAATAAACAAGAGAGCAATATTCTGGTACCCTGTGACTTTAACAGAAGCTAGACAAAGACATGGTGAAACAAAGGAGCTTAATTAAGGTGACTAATGGCCACAACACAGAACAGGTGAGCATGAGGAACTGGGGAAAGTGAGAGACACAACAGAAGAAGAAACTTGATGATGTGTATAGGGTTGCCCTCTGGTGGTCTGGTGAGGAAATGTCAGAAGTAGGAGTGACCATAAGAACATAACAATCACACTCAGATCCTATCCAAAACAATCTCTGGAGCAATTCCGACGGACTGACCGTTTTAACATGATGTATAAATACTGTTCTCTGAAACAGGAGAACTGAAACTGTGTTCTTCTGATGAAAGCTTGATTTCTGCTCAAACAGCTACAGTGATAAGGGAAGCCACACTAAACTCACAGAGCTGCTGATAATTTCTCTCACAGAAGACATTATGAGCAGAGCCAATGAACATAAACAGGCCAAATCTGACCAATCAGAGGACAGTTTAGTGACATGTGACCTACAGAAACACATGTGGGAACACTGTATAGTTTTGTGCTCCAGAGCTATGGAGAAACTACAGTGACCTACAGAAACATATGATGATGATAATGGTGGTGGTGATGAAGGGGACTATGATGAAGGTGTTTAGTTTCAGTGGTGGTGGTGGTAATGATGATGATGATGATGATGATGATGATGATGAGGGAGAGGAGGATAATATTTAGTGATGATGATGATGACGATGATAATATTGGTGTTGATGGTGTTGTTGATGGTGATGTTTAGTAATGATGATGATGATGATGATGATGATAATGTTTAGTAATGATGATGTTGATGATGATGATGATGATGATGATGATGATGATGATAATGTTTAGTAATGATGATGTTGATGATGATGATGATGATGATGATGATGCTATGAGCAGAGCCCCTGAACATAAATAGACCCATTCTGACCAATCAGAGGACAGTTTAGTGACATGTGACCTACAGAAACACATGTGGGAACACTGTATAGTTTTGTGCTCCAGAGCTACAGAGAAACTCAACACTGTAACACCTATTTAAGTCTCATGTTTCAGATTAATGCTTAGATCTACAGGTTTGAAAAAACATTAAGACAAATCCAGCAAGGAAAGCCATTGAATAAGGACAAAAGTAATGGCACCCTATAACAAGAACAGTTTGAGTGGCAGCTGAAGTGCTGCAGTGGCTGAGCTGCATTACAGGAACCATACTCCATGTTTAGGAGATGCTCTTTTCACCATTTAACCATCATTTGGAGCTTCTGATGTACATCTCTTTCCATCATGTCATGTGCTTGTGTACTGGTTTCTCTTCATTACCTTCTCCTCAGACTAGCTCCACATGCAGTACTGTGGGGTGTGGAATATTTCAGGTACTTCCACACGTTCCACGCAGCGTAAAGCATGTAGTGATTAATGAAAGCAATCCACCTTTAAATGTTTACACAGCATGTTCACCCAAAGCTATTTCCTTCCTATCTTCCCTCCAGTGTTAGCATTTACACTTAGATTAGACGCGGAATTAAACCACAATATCATTTAGTCTGGTGAAACGTCGCTTCTCTCTCTGTCTCTCTCTCTCTGTGTCTCTCTCTCTGTCTCTCTCTCTCTCTCTCTCTCTCTGTCTCTCTCTTCTCTCACACTGCCTCGGAGATGCACCTCAGGATTTCCCTCTTTAATAACACACTCATTTCCATTTCCTCCCCTCAGGGAAGAAGCAGCACATTCCTGCTATTCTTTTTTTCTGTCCTGACAGCAGAAACATTGGGACTATAGAACAGCTATGGAACTGTAGCATGGGGTGAGATCATCACCATGCAAACTTACAGCGTAGAAAAGTTGAACAGAGAGCAAAACATGACCGAGAAAACAAGGTTAAAAAGGCTGAGAGTTGAAATCAGGAAGTGAGAGGAACATTTTAGAACAAGATTTGGAATTAAAAGCTAATCCAGAACTAACACAGGACAGGTGAAAACTATCAGGTAACAAACCAAGAGCATGGAAATGGGACTAAAATGGAAAAAACAATAAAACACGGAGCCCGTTGCCATGGGAACTGCAACTTTCAGGCAGATCCGCCTCAGGGATTGTGTCATGTTATCCGATATCTTTTCACCTATGTGACTGTTATGTGGTACAAAAAAAGGGGTAAATGAGCAAGGAATTTAAACCATAAATGGATAAATAAATAAATAAAAGATAAATAAATAAACATGAGCTGTTAGATTATAATAATGTTAATAATAATACTGTAAGAAAGTACAGCAGCCTGTAAAGCCTTCTCGTCTGAAGGGTTTCAAACTGACGCTTTATTATCCTGAGTGATCGCGTAAATTACTGCTCTGAAGGCCGAGGAGAAAAGCGGAGAGAAAGAAAGTTATGGATGATGCGGTTACGAAGGGATATTTGCATTTATCCCAGAAAAAGCTCTCTGTATGAGTAATGGAGTGTTGATGAAGTCATGTGTTATTGAGGGGATAATTCATCAGAAGATCCTTCAAATCGGTTTATACCGGAGAGATCACATGACCTTCATCAGAAGGAAAAGTTCTGATTCATTCACTCACTTTTTATTCTCATTAAAGAGAGAACGGAGACTTTCAGTTCACACATTTAAAGATTTTACACTTGTGGACTCACCATTGTTTCACTGATGGTGATGAAGATGATGATGCTGATGATGATGTTTAGTGAAGGTAGTGATGATGGAGGTGTTGATAAAGATAATGATTATGGTGATGTTTAGTGATGATGATGATGATGATGACAGTGTTGTTGTTGAGGATGATGATGATGATGATGATGACTGTTGTTGTTGAGGATGATGATTATGATGATGTTTAGTGATGGTGGTGATGACGATGGTCATCATCATCATCATCATCTGTGACTAATTGAAGTAAATGTTACTGTAAGTCAGTATATGCTGATATAATTTAACTTTCTAAACTAAGGAGTGATTGATAGTTTTCAGCTCTGTGATATGAACCCAGCCTCCAGGAAGCTCTGCCCTCTTCTATCACCTTGCATTAGTAATGTTGTGGGTGGTGCTTTAGTCTTGACATGAAATGCAAATGTGTGTGTGTGTGTGTGTGTTTCATCCACAGCTGAAAATCGACAAAAATGGTGCTTTCATGAAGAGAAAACTTTCGATCAGATTAGATCAGAGTGTCAGATCTAACACTTTACATAAAATCTGATCACTAGTTAATAGCAGTGATAATCCCGCCCTTGTGGAAAAGCTTGATGGTTTCCATGACAACCTTATACAAGTGATTCATCAAAGGACAACACTGAAAATGTGACTGTTTAATAAGGTTTTGTTTGTTTGTTTTCTCTCCCCACCAGTTATTCTTCTTCCTGTTTGTCAGTTCTGTAATACACTCGATATATTTATTGAAATTATTTTCCTCCTCCTGTGAGGTAAAAGCCTCATTTTTAAAACAGAAACCCGGACTGCATTTATTTCAAATATTAATGTTCATGATGTTCAGGCTGCACAAATATCACCTTCTAAATGACTGCCAGCGTCTGACATCAGAAGGTCATTTCAAATGCATAGAAGTCCACACACACACACACACACACACAGGGCATTGAGCTGCACTCAATGTTCTGCAGAGTGAAATATTCACCCGAGTGATTTTAAAGGCCACACTGGAAGAACAGAACTAATCACAGAGCTGTGTGTGATGTTTAATATTTCACGGCTTCCACAGAAATGTTTTTAACTCTGTAGACACCCTGGACTTTTAAAAAAATATACCTTTAGAATATTATTTAAAGCTGTAGAACATCCTCAAAAAGCAGGTTAGTTCCTGTTGTCACTTACGTTATAGCATCTATAAACGCTCGTTCCTGCAGAATCTCTACACAGCTGGTTCTGTTACCATAGAATTACCATAGGTGTTAACATAAACTGGGGACATTTCTAACTAACACATCAGGAAATTAGTAGCATCTGGAAATAAGGACACTGGAATATAGGGACAATAGAAGCTAGGAAACATCTGATAACTAGAAACATCTGGATACTAGACACATCTGGGGACAGACATATGGGGACATTAAAAACAAGGAAACATCTGGGGACTAGGAAACACCTGGAAATAGGGACACTGGAATATTTGGTCAATAGAAGCTAGGAAACATATGAAAGCTAGAAGCATCTCAAACTAGGGAGACTAGATTATGGAGACATTCTAGGAAACATCTTTTCTGGGAAATATGGGGACAGCCAGGAAAACTCTGGAACAAGAAACCCAAACTTGGGACATTCCTAACTAGAAAATATCAAGAAACTAGTAACATCCGGATGTAGGGACATTGGAATATGGTGTCAGTAGAAGCCAGGAAACATCTGGAAACTAGAAACCCCCTGGAATTAGGAATATGGGGACAACAAAGCTAGGAACCATCTGGAACTAGAAGCATAAACATTTCTAACTAGGAAATATCAGGAAAGTAGTAATATCTGGAAGCAGGGAAATTGGAATATGTGGCCATTAGAAACTAGGAAACATCTAGAACTAGGAAAACTATAAACTAGGGATTTTTCCAGCATCTAGAAATGTCCTCTGTACAAAGATTTATTTCTGACTGATTCAAAGCACTGACCCTGGAGACTCCTTCCACACAAAGACATTTCTCCTCACAGAAAAACCTGAACAATTAAAATCTCAGTAATTATTTCTAACTCGTTTATGTCCCTGGTGAAAGGATCTTCTCATGTTCTGCATTTCTGTCGGAACGTTCCTGTAACAGCGTCTCAGTAGAAGGTAATGATGTGAATTTTGTAGATATCTCCGAGTTTTAAACAATTTGTCGGTCCCCGGCGGAGGACGAGTGTTAAATCTTAGCTCTGCTTCTCATCACTGATCTTTTTCAGCTTCATTTCATCTCCCCATGAGAGGAGCGCAAGCCTTTGCCATAAATAAGTCAGGAAGAGAGCGGGGCTTTCCGTAAGCGGCGGCAGCGTGTGACAGAGCAGCGCAGATGAAAGTTTCTGCTCTGAGATCAGGGAGAGAAAGGATTCGGGACGTTTGCATAAATTTGTGCAAAAATAGCTGAGATGATTTAAAAGAGACTAGGAGAAGTGGCATCGTTATCAATCCTCCTATTACTGAGAGCCTAAGCATGTTATTTCACTGCTTTCACTCTGTGTGCGTGTGTGTGTGTGTGTGCGTGCGTGTGCGCACGCGTGTGTGTGTGTGTGTGTGTGCGTGTGCGCGCGCGTGTGTGTGTGTGTGCGTGCGTGCGTGCGTGTGTGTGTGTGCGTGTGTGTGTGCATGTGTGCGCGCATGTGTGTGTGTGTGTGTGCGTGTGTGCGCACGCGTGTGTGTGTGTGTGCATGTGTGCGTGTGTGTGTGCGCGCGTGTGTGTGTGTGTGTGCCTGTGTGTGTGTAGGATGTTGTCCCAGAAATAGAGTAAGCTTTTGAGATAAAGAGAAATAGAAATGTCCATGAGGTATAATAACTACAGAGGAAGATGAGGAGAGAACGATGAAGAGTAAAGAATGAGAAGAGGAAGCTGAGGAAAGGAGAGTGAAGAAGAAGAGAGTGAAGATGAGGAGAAGAGGATGAGGAAAGTGTAGAAGAAGATCAAAGAGGAAGAGAGTGAAGATGAGGTAAGGATGATGAGGAGAGGAGGATGAAAAGAAAAGAATGAGGAGAGGAAGATAAGGAGAGTGAAGAGGAAGAGATTGAAGATGAGGTAAGGATGAGGAGAGGAGGATGAGGAAAGGAGAATGAAGAAGAGAGTGAGGACAAGAAAAGGATGATGAAATTTGGAGGATGAAGAGAAAAGAATGAGGAAAGATGTTTAGATGAAGAATGAAGAAGAACAGAGTGAAAGGTAAAGAAAGGATCATGAGGAGAAAAGGATGAAGAGAAAATAATGAGAAGAGGAAGATGAGGAAAGGAGTATGAGGAAATGAGAGTGAGGAAGAAGAGAGTGAAGATACAGAGAGGAAGATGAGGAGAGGAGGATGAGGAAAGGAGGATGTAGAGAAACAAATAAGGAGCGGAAGATGAGGAGAGTGAAGAAGATCTATATATCTGTCTGTCTATCTATCTATCTATCTATCTATCTATCTATCTATCTATCTATCTATCTATCTATCTATCTATCTATCTATCTATCTGTCTGTCTGTCTGTCTGTCTGAGAGTAATTGAAATGAGCTTTCACAGTAAATCTCTGCTTTGTTCTTTTTTAACAGAAATTCTCTCTAATCCACCTGGAACCTGTGAATGAATCAGATCTGATCCCATAATCAGACTCTCTTTATATCAGATCTCAGGAAATCGGATCAGGAGATTTCATCAGGATTAATCTCCAAAACAAACACAGAGGTTCCTCCTCCTCCTCCTCCTCCTCCTCCTCATCATCATCATCATCCTCGTCAGCTGTTGGATACTGACAGCATCAGTATGATATTAATAAACGCTACATGAGATAAAGAGATTACAGCAACAATTCAATTCAATGCATTTCTCTACACTTCATCCTCAGTGTGTGAATTTAATTCCAGTCTCACGTCTCATATCCCCCTCATCATCCCCCTACACTCTGAGTGCACTACAGTCGAGTGTCTAACAATGACAATAACACACACTTTCAGAAAACATCTGGAACTGGAGACACAGTAAACTGGGGACATTTCAAACTAGGAAACATCTGGATAGTAGAAACATCTGGAACTAGAGGCTCTGGAATATGGGGACATTAAAAGCTAGGAAACACCTGGGGACTAGGAAGCACCTGGAAATGGGGACACTGGAATATGGGGACAATAAAAGCTAGTAAACATCTGGATACTAGAACCACAACCTGGGGACATTTCTAACTAGGAAATATCAGGAAATTACTAGCAACTGGAAGTAGGGATATTGGAATATGGGATCATTAAAAACTAGGAAACATCTGGAACTAGGAAAACTATAAACAGGGGATCAGAAAACTAAAAACATCTGCCAATAGGAACACTGGAATATTAGGCCATTAGGAACCAGGTAATTTGGTGATACAGGGAACAGGAGAGACTGGAAACAGAAGACACTAGGTGCTAATGTACAAGAAAACATCTGGAAATTAGTCACATCTGGAACTAAAAC
>NC_080710.1:32900779-32913279 GCF_019097595.1 Hemibagrus wyckioides | reverse complement strand
TCTGTACACTAAACACTGAACACACCCTGTACACTAAACACTGAACACACCCTGTACACTAAACACTGAACACACCCTGTACACTAAACACTGAACACACCCTGTACACTAAACACTGAACACACCCTGTACACTAAACACTGAACACACCCTGTACACTAAACACTGAACACACCCTGTACACTAAACACTGAACACACTCTGTACACTAAACACTGAACACACTCTGTACACTAAACACTGAACACACTCTGTACACTAAACACTGAACACACCCTGTACACTAAACACTGAACACAATCTGTACACTAAACACTGAACACACCCTGTACACTAAACACTGAACACACCCTGTACACTAAACACTGAACACACCCTGTACACTAAACACTGAACACACCCTGTACACTAAACACTGAACACACCCTGTACACTAAACACTGAACACACTCTGTACACTAAACACTGAACACACCCTGTACACTAAACACTGAACACACTCTGTACACTAAACACTGAACACACCCTGTACACTAAACACTGAACACACTCTGTACACTAAACACTGAACACACCCTGTACACTAAACACTGAACCCACCCTGTACACTAAACACTGAACACACCCTGTACACTAAACACTGAACACACCCTGTACACTAAACACTGAACACACCCTGTACACTAAACACTGAACACACCCTGTACACTAAACACTGAACACACCCTGTACACTAAACACTGAACACACTCTGTACACTAAACACTGAACACACTCTGTACACTAAACACTGAACACACTCTGTACACTAAACACTGAACACAATCTGTACACTAAACACTGAACACACTCTGTACACTAAACACTGAACACAATCTGTACACTAAACACTGAACACACCCTGTACACTAAACACTGAACACACCCTGTACACTAAACACTGAACACACCCTGTACACTAAACACTGAACACACTCTGTACACTAAACACTGAACACACCCTGTACACTAAACACTGAACACACTCTGTACACTAAACACTGAACACAATCTGTACACTAAACACTGAACACAATCTGTACACTAAACACTGAACACACCCTGTACACTAAACACTGAACACACCCTGTACACTAAACACTGAACACACCCTGTACACTAAACACTGAACACACCCTGTACACTAAACACTGAACACACTCTGTACACTAAACACTGAACACAATCTGTACACTAAACACTGAACACACTCTGTACACTAAACACTGAACACACCCTGTACACTAAACACTGAACACACCCTGTACACTAAACACTGAACACACCCTGTACACTAAACACTGAACACACCCTGTACACTAAACACTGAACACAATCTGTACACTAAACACTGAACACACCCTGTACACTAAACACTGAACACACCCTGTACACTAAACACTGAACACACCCTGTACACTAAACACTGAACACACCCTGTACACTAAACACTGAACACAATCTGTACACTAAACACTGAACACACCCTGTACACTAAACACTGAACACACCCTGTACACTAAACACTGAACACACCCTGTACACTAAACACTGAACACACCCTGTACACTAAACACTGAACACAATCTGTACACTAAACACTGAACACACTCTGTACACTAAACACTGAACACACCCTGTACACTAAACACTGAACACAATCTGTACACTAAACACTGAACACACCCTGTACACTAAACACTGAACACACCCTGTACACTAAACACTGAACACACCCTGTACACTAAACACTGAACACACCCTGTACACTAAACACTGAACACACCCTGTACACTAAACACTGAACACAATCTGTACACTAAACACTGAACACACTCTGTACACTAAACACTGAACACACCCTGTACACTAAACACTGAACACCACCCTGTACACTAAACACTGAACACACCCTGTACACTAAACACTGAACACACCCTGTACACTAAACACTGAACACAATCTGTACACTAAACACTGAACACAATCTGTACACTAAACACTGAACACACCCTGTACACTAAACACTGAACACACCCTGTACACTAAACACTGAACACACCCTGTACACTAAACACTGAACACACCCTGTACACTAAACACTGAACACACCCTGTACACTAAACACTGAACACACCCTGTACACTAAACACTGAACACACCCTGTACACTAAACACTGAACACAATCTGTACACTAAACACTGAACACACCCTGTACACTAAACACTGAACACACCCTGTACACTAAACACTGAACACACTCTGTACACTAAACACTGAACACACCCTGTACACTAAACACTGAACACACCCTGTACACTAAACACTGAACACACTCTGTACACTAAACACTGAACACACCCTGTACACTAAACACTGAACACACCCTGTACACTAAACACTGAACACACCCTGTACACTAAACACTGAACACACCCTGTACACTAAACACTGAACACACTCTGTACACTAAACACTGAACACACCCTGTACACTAAACACTGAACACACCCTGTACACTAAACACTGAACACACTCTGTACACTAAACACTGAACACACCCTGTACACTAAACACTGAACACACCCTGTACACTAAACACTGAACACACCCTGTACACTAAACACTGAACACACCCTGTACACTAAACACTGAACACACTCTGTACACTAAACACTGAACACACCCTGTACACTAAACACTGAACACACTCTGTACACTAAACACTGAACACACTCTGTACACTAAACACTGAACACACCCTGTACACTAAACACTGAACACACCCTGTACACTAAACACTGAACACACCCTGTACACTAAACACTGAACACACCCTGTACACTAAACACTGAACACACTCTGTACACTAAACACTGAACACACTCTGTACACTAAACACTGAACACACTCTGTACACTAAACACTGAACACACTCTGTACACTAAACACTGAACACACCCTGTACACTAAACACTGAACACACCCTGTACACTAAACACTGAACACACTCTGTACACTAAACACTGAACACACTCTGTACACTAAACACTGAACACACCCTGTACACTAAACACTGAACACACTCTGTACACTAAACACTGAACACACCCTGTACACTAAACACTGAACACACTCTGTACACTAAACACTGAACACACCCTGTACACTAAACACTGAACACACTCTGTACACTAAACACTGAACACACCCTGTACACTAAACACTGAACACACCCTGTACACTAAACACTGAACACACTCTGTACACTAAACACTGAACACACCCTGTACACTAAACACTGAACACACTCTGTACACTAAACACTGAACACACCCTGTACACTAAACACTGAACACACCCTGTACACTAAACACTGAACACACCCTGTACACTAAACACTGAACACACTCTGTACACTAAACACTGAACACACCCTGTACACTAAACACTGAACACACCCTGTACACTAAACACTGAACACACCCTGTACACTAAACACTGAACACACTCTGTACACTAAACACTGAACACACTCTGTACACTAAACACTGAACACACTCTGTACACTAAACACTGAACACACTGTACACTAAACACTGAACACACCCTGTACACTAAACACTGAACACACCCTGTACACTAAACACTGAACACACCCTGTACACTAAACACTGAACACACCCTGTACACTAAACACTGAACACACCCTGTACACTAAACACTGAACACACTCTGTACACTAAACACTGAACACACTCTGTACACTAAACACTGAACACACTCTGTACACTAAACACTGAACACACCCTGTACACTAAACACTGAACACACTCTGTACACTAAACACTGAACACACCCTGTACACTAAACACTGAACACACTCTGTACACTAAACACTGAACACACCCTGTACACTAAACACTGAACACACCCTGTACACTAAACACTGAACACACCCTGTACACTAAACACTGAACACACCCTGTACACTAAACACTGAACACACTCTGTACACTAAACACTGAACACACCCTGTACACTAAACACTGAACACACTCTGTACACTAAACACTGAACACACTCTGAAACTCTGAGCACTAAACACTGAACACTGGACTCTAAACACTCTGAACACTGTGAAAAGGCCCAGTGTGTTGGCTAATAAAATCAGAGGTCTAAGAATAAAGGCATTTGCTCGATCTCTTGGGAGTAAATTAGCTGAGACTGACATCCTTCACCCTTAAGACAAATCTAAAATTAAACTTTTTCCATCTTTTTATCTCCATCGTTCCTCTTCCCCACTGTTTTGCCCCAGATGCTCCCTCTAACTGCTGTATAATGACCAGTGCAGGCCAGTGCAGTGTAGCAGCGGGATTCTGCTGGATGTTTTTTATTAGGGGTTTGCTGCAGAAGGAATGTAACACACACACACACACACACACACAGAGTTAGTGAGGGTGAGGAATATGAGATGTGAAGAGTGAATAGTCATGCTGCTGAAGGCTCTCCACGGCAGCAGGGGGGAAGCCACACTGAGTTAGAGGCAGAAACACAAACACAAAGCGCATCAGGCCTCACCCTCCACCTGCCGCCTGCACATTTAAAGATACTTCTGTTTCCTCTCTGCTGAGATGTTCACAGCAGGAGTCTGAAATATAACAGGAAGTAAATAATCTGGGTGTTCTGAAACGTCTGAGACAGGCTGCAGGACTGAGAAACAGAGATAAATGGCTTTTTAGGAGAGAAAAGTCCTCTGTCTCTGCGGCACTGTCCAAATAAACACCGCTGATTTATAGAGGCTGTGGAATTCACCAGAAGAACCGTGAAGTGGAGTCTGATTTACACCAGAAACTAACTCTAAACTAGAACTAGAACAAGAACCATTTATTCCTCTTTTCTCATGATCTGTTCTTTTGTGTTCATGTTATTGTTGGACAGCTCGGGTTACGGTCTCTCTTCAAGTCCATTTCATCCGGGTTTCCTCTCACATCTCACATACATATTTCACTTTGTGTGTGTGTGTGTGTGTGATGGATTCCTGAGGTGGAACAACATCTCATCTAGTGTAAATTCTCCCACCTTGTGGCCAGAATTCCTGGAACAGACTTAATGAAGATGAATGAATTGATAAAACGCCAAATGCTTCCTTCACCTGTTAGCCATATTAGCTAAGTAGCTTCATGGCAAAAATACCACATTTGGACATGGAGTATTGGCAGATTGAATATGTATAAATGTGTATAAATGTGTATAAGTGTATAACATACAGTATGTAAACGTTTGTAAAGTATAATCATATGTAAATGTGTATAAATGTGAGTAAACGTATAAATGTGTGCAAATGTGTATAAAGGTGTGTAAACATGTATAAATGTTGGTGTATGTGTATAAATGTGTGTAAATATATACATTTGTTTAAATGTATAAACCTGTGGAACTGTTTATAAACTGTTTGCATGTAAACATGTTTAAACAAATAAACGTGTTAACATATAAACATGTGTAAACGTGTAAATGTGCTCTTCAGTCCCTGAGTGAGTGCTACAGGCATTTGGTACCATTTTCATCTGAAGTTTCTTCTACTGAAGTGAACCTCAGATGACATGAAATTGTGTTAATTGCTTCTCTCTCTCTCTCTCTCTCTCACACACACACACACACACACACGTTCTCCTCCTCCCTTAATTGTCATTGTCCTTGTCCATTCAAGCTTGACCGGGAGTGTGGTCAGGTAACATGGACATTATTACAACCACAACCGAGTTAAAGGAAGTGAAAACATATTTTTTATTTATCCTGAATAATCAGCTGTGGCAGAGAAACATGACTCAAGGACAACTGCAACAAATGATTATTTTTAAAAATGCATGTTTTTGAGGTGTGTTACTGATGAGCGCTAACAGGAAACACCTCTTCCTTTGCCTCAGTGTGATCCACTTCATCTTTTTTAACACTGCGCTGCATTTGTTTGGCTGAAAACGTCCACTTTTAATGGAGTAACTATCGATACGTGATCTATTCTTTCACTAAAGAGCAACGATCCAGTAATTTTCTACCTCTTGAGGTTAAGTTGCTGGATTTTCAGAAGATTGTCATGTTTTCCATGTACATATTGTTGAATTTTATTTACTCTGAATAATGGAGACAAATCTCTGAGTGTCTTACACTGATGCTGTTAATATTGTTGTGATCGATTTTCTCTATTTCCTGTCACCTGCTGTTCTGTAGCCGTGTTTAATAATGAATGAAAGTCCTGGAAGAGTGTGAGAGTGTTTAAAAGAGACGCCGTGTGATGGAAAAGCAGCGACACAAAGGCCTGAAGCTCCAGTTCGATTAACTCCCTGAACTGAGAAACCAGTTCATTCTCCAACAAAGTCATCAACTAGCCTTAACGAGACAGACTCACATCAATTATTCACAATGAGACCTTCCCAACACCAACGTGAACTTTTTAGCCTGTTAACGAAGCGAACTGCTTCAGAGGAGCAGATACTGTAATCAATCAGCTGCAGGGTTTACATCAGACACACAAACACCAACATCTGCTTTATACATTAACATCAAACCTAAACTATACATAACAAGAGAGAGAGAGAGAGAGAGAGAGAGAGAGAGAGAGAGTCAGAAACAGAGAGAGAGAGACAGACAGACAGACAGACAGACAGACAGACAGACAGATGGAGAAAGAGAGAGAGACAGACAGAGAGAGAGAGAGAGAGAGAGACAGAGAGAGAGACTTTTTTTTTTTGACTTTTTACGCATCTTTATTTACACAAGTCACATATAAAAGTCACAGTGACTTAATAAATAAATAAGTAAATAAATAAATATGTATTAAAATAAATGTCAATAAATTATTTTAAATATGAGTGATTAGTTTAGTTCTGCTGCAAAGTTAAGTTTCCTTTCTGCAACAGAACACAACACATTCTCACAACACCACACACATTTAAACACATCCAAGTCATTCATACTTTTATAAAAATTAAAATCAATTGAAATTCTAGATTTCATCAGCCTTTTCAGAATTTTTATGGTGTCACAGTCAGTGCTTTGTGCAATTTGGTTTTTCCGGCTCAGGTATATTGCCATTTTGGCCTGACCAAATATAAAATTAATCAGTTGGCACCTGAACCGGTGTTTCCTGACAAACTTAAAACCAAAAATAAAACATTGAAAAGTAAAAACAACATTAAAAGACCTTAAAATGCTCCGTAAAAACACAAACAGTGGAAGTAATCTGGAGCAGTGAATAAAAGCATGAAAAACTGTTTCTCTCTGTGAACAAAAAGGACAATCATGTGCAACATCAGGATTTAAAACAGAAATAAAAGAGTTCACAGAGATAATACAGTGTAAAATCCTCCACTGGAGGTCAGCAGCTTTTTTAGTTAACGGTGGTTTATACAGTGCGTCCACTCTGGTTTAAAATCATCAGTAAAACCATGTACACTTCTCCATGGGGTGTCCACCCTCCCACTCAGCTTCTTCTTGTTTAAAACCTTTACACACGCTCTGTAGAGCAGCTTCCCCGACACTGACCCAAAGTCCATCTCCCCTTCACCCCGGCACTCCAGGAGGGGGCCTGCACACCCGTCGAGGTCAGGAGCGATGTTCAGCTGGGGAAAGGGTTCGTCCTCTGTAGGACCAGTCTCTGTGTGTGAATAGTCCATTAGCTGAACACGCTCCTCTGATGTCAATGCAGATTTCCAGCGGTGTAGGAGCTGATTGACAACACGCAGGGACCGCAGTCCCATACGCGCTGCCAGGTCCTCTGCCCTCGACAAGTCCGACCCCGCGATGTTCACAAGCTCCCGGAGCGTTATAATCCCTGAGGAGATGAGAGTTCTGGTCAGTGCAGGGACGGTCACACTGGAGATGTCCAGTCTCCCGCCGTACACCAGAGGTTCCTCCAGCAGCCAGTGTAGCGTTCTACAGCCCTTGTTCTGTTTCTTAAAACAGGTCCAAATTTTAAAAAATCCACGGTAAAAGGCTGGTAGTCCAGAAATGTCCAGCATTTTTGTGTCCATTAAAAACAACGCTCTGTCCAGCCCCAGTCCTTGAACAGTGCGTAGTAGTCCACTGGCTGCTGCTCTCCATACTAAGCCTCCGGGTCCAGTGAGGAGTCTCTGGATGAACTGGAGGCGGAAGGCTGCAGCTCTGCTGGACAGCTGGACCAGCCCCGTCCTCCTTCCTCCTTCGGCAGATGAAGCACACTCTGTGGAATCCAGTGTAGACCGTCCCAGAAGAAGTCCACTAGCAGGGCCTGGATGTTTGCCAGCAGGTTCGGCGGCGGATCCACGCATGCCAGCTTGTGCCAGAGGGACGACGCGGTGAGGTTGTTGATGACCAGCGTTCTCCCCCTGTAGGACATCTTTGGAACCAGCTGCTTCCACCTGCTCAGTCTGCCCTTCACGTGCTCTACAGAACCTTCCCAGTTTTTACTTAAAAACTCATTGTTCCCCAGGTAGACACCCAAGTATTTAAAACCACCTCTTTTCCACGCTAAGCCTCCTGGTAGTGATGGTTGCCCACCTTCCCACTCCCCAACTAAAATGGCTTCACTTTTAGACCAGTTAACCTGGGCAGAGGATAAAATTTGAAAGTCATTTAAAATATCAGTTAAAACATTGACATCATTTTGTGTGTTTATCATCACTACCAGATCATCTGCATAAGCTGATAAACATATTGAGGCATTAGCATGTGGCATATTAAAACCAGAGAGATTACTTCTTAACTTATTTAAAAGAGGTTCAATAGCTAGAGAGTACAACATTCCAGAGAGGGAACAGCCCTGCCTGATCCCTCTGTACACTCTAAAAGGGGCACATAAACCACCGTTAACCTTCAGTACACTCTCAATGTCACTGTACAACACCCTGATCATGGCTATAAAACCTGGGTTGAACCCGAAGGCTTCCAGCACCTTCCACAAATATTCATGTTCAACCCGGTCAAAAGCCTTTTCCTGATCTAGAGAAATCAGACCAGTTTTTAAGCCCAATAGCCTGGAGACGTCCAAAATGTCACGAATTAGATACACATTATCGAATATGGACCTATCAGGCACACAGTACGTCTGGTCCTGGTGAATGAGCTGCTCCATTACCTTAGTCAGTCTCGAGGCTAATGCTTTTGAGAGCAGCTTGCAGTCAGTGCACAGTAGTGAGACCGGGCGCCAGTTTTTCAGGTGGGTCAGGTCTCCCTTCTTCGGTAGCAGGGTCAGGACGGCCCTCCTGCAGCTCAACGGGAGTTCACCTCTCCGTACGCTGTCCCGTAGGACATCTAGCACGTCCTGCCCTATGACGGCCCAGAATGCCTTGTAGAACTCGACAGGGAGACCGTCTATACCTGACGCCCGTCCATTCTCCATCCCCTGGAGAGCCTCATGAACCTCCTCCAGCGTCAGCTCCCTGTCTAGCTCTCTCACCGCTTGTTCAGAGAGCTTTGGCAGGTTCATGAGGAAGCTGTCCTCCACCGCTTGTGCCCCTGACCACTCACTGCTGTACAGCTTCGAGTAGAAGCTTACTGTCTGTTGGCGAATTTCAGTGGGCTCAGATACGAGATCCCCTGATTCTGTTTGCACAGCATGTATAAATCTTTTCTGTCCATTCTTCTGCTCTAAACTGAAAAAGAACTTTGAAGGAGCGTCCATCTCAGCAGCGCTTTTAAAGCATGAGCGGACCAGCGCCCCCTGTGCTGTAATGTCTAACAGGTCGTTCATTTTGGATTTTTTACGTTTGAGGGCTTCAATATGCCCTCGATTTCCAGTGGCCTCCAAACGCTGGAGCTCCATTATTTCTATCTCCAGAGCTTTCAGAGATCTAACAATGTCTCTTGTGACATTGAGAGTGTACTGTTGACAGAATTCTTTGACTTGTGCTTTTGTCACATCCCACCACAGCTGAAGTGAACTAAAAGCTGCCTTCTCATGTTTAAAACAATTCCATAAAAAAATAAAAGACTCCCTAAAATTAGCATCTTCTAAAAGAGCAGTGTTAAAATGCCAGTAGGCACTCCTAGGTTTAACCTTCTCTTTAGTAATAGTACACTGGACCATACTGTGGTCAGAGATACCTACTGGAACAATAAAACACTTTGTAAAAAACGTCAGCTGATGCTTAAAACCATAAAAACGATCTAATCTCGCCAGGGAGAGTGTGTTGTCTATGGCATGGGCCCACGTGTACTGTCTCTTGTTCTTATGAAAAGTTCTCCATATGTCGCTCAACTCGTGGGCCTCCACCATCTCCCACAGACGCTTACGGGAAGCCATGTGAGGTTCTGGGTGGTTCCGGTCTAAATTATCTGTAGTACAGTTAAAATCACCACCCAGAATTAAAATTTCTGCAGTGTTGCAGTCAGCAATGACATTGTTCAGAGTATCTAAAAACATCATCCTCTCCACTGCACTGGTGGGAGTGTACACACAGATAAAAACTAAAACCTCATTCTCATAAAAAGTTTTCACTTTTAAAAGCCTCCCATTTAAAAATTCTTCAACTGAATAAGAACAAGGAATAAAACTGCGAGCAAAGAGCAAGGCGACTCCACCACTGAGCGTTGTGTTATGACTTAAAATCACCAACCCATCCCACTCCTTCACCCAATCAGCAGCATTGCTGGTATCGCTGTGGGTTTCTTGCAGCATGGCAACGTCAATGTGCTTCTGCTTTAAAACTTCATACAGTTTAGCTCTCTTGATTTGCTCTCTTGCCCCATTAATATTTAAACTCGCAATATTAACTCCTTTCATAAAAATAAATAAAATAAATAAAATTAAACAGAGGGTAAAAACCACTCTACCATAAAAAAACACCACATTAGTCATCATCAGAGTTTTCCTTATTCACTCTTGTGATCAGTTTCTTCAGACAGAAAATTTCAACATCAATGAATGCACCTTCTCTTCTGAAGAACTTAACGTCGTGAATAAACTGCTTACGGTTTGGGAAAAACTCTTCCAATGCTACATTTTTCTGCCATTTGGTGTTCCTTAAAAACTCTTTAATATCATCAGCGCTGTACACAACATTAACCTGTTCCTCCTGAGAATCGAACATTAAAACAGAGTCTGACATGCAGTCATCACTGTCTGATTCTCGTTCCCCCATCTTTGTGTCCTTTTTTGCCTGCTTTTTTCCCCGTCCCTTACCTTGCTTTTTCCTTTTATTCGGCACTTTAAAGACGGGCTCATCCACCATATCCACGTCTCCCCCATCCCCCTGCACTGGTGTAGTGTCCGGTGTTTCCGGGCGTTCGCTCTGCACCTCCGTGCCTGCCTCTGCCAGCGCAGGCAGCTCCAGCACTGCTCCAGAACCCACTGAGCTCTTCTCAGTGGAGCACGGCTTCTCCCGGTCCGGTTGAGCTGAGCATGGCTCTTCTGTGGCCGGTTTGGCCGTGCATGGCTTTTCCGGGGCTGTTGCAGCTCCAGTGGGCTTCTGGGTTGCAGGCTGGGCTTGGGGCTCACTCTCTTTCGGGTCTGGTGCAGCAGCAGCTCCGGGGCCCTCAGCAGCCGGCCGAACTGTAGCCGCAGGGGGAACGACCCCAGTCGACTGAGCTGTGTCCTGCCCCGGTCGCTCAGAAACACCGGGGTCACTCTGCCTCTCAGGGCAGACCCGAGCAAGATGACCAGTTTTTCCACATTTAAAACACTTAATATCTGTATCAGAAGAAACAAACAGATTGTAGTCAAAGCCTTCAACTCTGAATTTAAAAACGGCATTCAGCTCTTCCACACCTTCTTTAAAAACCATGAAGACCATTCTTCTAAAAGAAACCAAGTGTTTAACCAGTGGGGACTTACAGCCAAGAGGGATTCTCTTAATGGGGGAGACAATTCGCCCGTACCGAGACAGTTCTTTACAGATAGCTTCATCTGAAATAAAAGGAGGGACGTTGGACAACAAGACTTTCTTAGCTGGGGAACTGAGGGGAGAAACCAGAATTGTCTCATTATTAACAATGATGCCTTTCTGAATCAGATTTCTGACTTAATCAACATTATTCAGAAACACCACAATGGCACTGTTCATTCTGGAGGCAGAGACAATGTTCTCATGCCCCACCACGTTACCGACTGCCAAACAACATTCTTCAACACTCACCGGACACACAACACGGACACCGTGCCGGACACACAACACGGACACCGTGCCGGACACACAACACAGACACCGTGCCGGACACACAACACAGACACCGTGCCGGACACACAACACAGACACCGTGCCGGACACACAACACAGACACCGTGCCGGACACACAACACGGACACCGTGCCGGACACACAACACGGACACCGTGCCGGACACACAACACGGACACCGTGCCGGACACACAAGACGGACACCGTGCCGGACACACAACACGGACACCGTGCCGGACACACAACACGGACACCGTGCCGGACACACAACACGGACACCGTGCCGGACACACAACACGGACACCG
>NC_080710.1:32850779-32898279 GCF_019097595.1 Hemibagrus wyckioides | reverse complement strand
TTGAAGAATGAGGAACACATCTTTACACCTCAGAGGTAGGTATCAGAAAGAATGATCCTCCACGATCACCATCATCGTCCTCATCATAAATAAGTGCTAATGAGGATCGCAAAGATCAATTCAAAAGCTGGAATGAATCATCTGTCCATCATGAACGAGTGGACGTTTTATCATGAGCTGAACCAAGATTAACACCTCCTCACTGTTCTCACACTTTCCAAGAGTTCAGAGTGAAAGGATCCAGCTGTGGTCCAGAGAAACGATCCCTGGTCCTCCAAGTACCACATGCTGAGGAACATGATTGGTCAAGAGTTCTCAGGGTGTGTTAACACACACACACACACACTCAGCTATGTTTTGCACTGAGAACATTGTGAAGAACACATCTCAGGCTGAAGATCACGTCTCACATCTTCTTCTACAGAACATCTGCATACTGTATATAAAATCAGCCATGTGATGATTAGCCCCGCCTCCACGCAAGCCGTCAGAAGCTCCAAGACTCTTTACATGCATGCTGTGACTTCAGGACAATTTATCATGTGCTGCTGGAAGCAGGAATCTCTCAGGTTGTCTCCTCTCTACGTCCTCACCATCTCATTCCATGTGGGATTTGGGATCTGACCCAGATCGATCCCGGATTTACGCCATGGATTTCGCTCCACTTCGCTTCCTCCTGTGGGTGGATAAAAGCCCCAAACTCTCTGATTGTTATTAGGATGTTAACAGATGATGGCACAAAGCATTCACACACACACACACACATACACACACACTTGTTCAGTCACTCTGTGTGCTGTTTTAATCAGTAAATCATTGTGAAGTGCGCCTTCTTCCTCCCACACCTTCACTGCTGTTAGCTCCTGTGCTAATCCTCACACACACCTGGTCTGATCTTCTGCATCACATTACATCATGTAGCAGAAACTTCAGCTTTTTATCTCACTGTGATGCTGCAATATTTCCAGATGTCATCATTTCACCTTATTATCTCTTTATTTTTAACTTAATAACTTGCCAGTATTTCTGGTAACTTTATAATATATTCTACTCTCTTATTTTGATTTACTTGAAAATGCCATTATAATCTATGTAACATTATTCTGAGATCCAGGTATGATGGCATTATTTTAATTTATTTTCTTTTCAAGTTTATTTTATTTCAACATGACTGTCCATGTCATGATGTCTGTACCCTGAAACCCATTTCAGAAAGAAATAGGTCTTCACTCATCATTTGAAGATGGTCAGTGACTCGGCTGCTCGGACATCTGGAGGACGTTCATTCCACCACCTCGGTGCCGGAACACAGAAGAGTCTCCATGAGTTCCTACCTCTGGCCCTGAGAGATGGTATACCAGTTGAGCAGTGCTAGTGGATCTGATGGTGCGAGATGCAGTGTGAGGAGTAATAAGAGCTTTGAGGTAAGAGGGAGCTGGTCCATTCTTAGCTCTGTAGGCAAGCGTCAGTGTTTAAATCTGAAGCTAGAGGAAGCCAGTGGAGGAGCGCAGCAGTAGGGTGGTGTGTGGGAGAACTTCAGCAAGCTGGAAACAAGGTGGAGGTGGAATTGTGTTCAGAGGAAGACCTCAAAATATAAAGAACCCAAACAAGCACCTGAGCAGCCTGAGTGGATCAGAACATCCGATGTTGCAGAGAAGAAACTGACAGGAGCATATCACAATGGCAATATGTGAGGAAAAGGACTTGTCCATGGTTACCACAAGGCTGTGTGCAGTGTCCAAAGGAAAGGTCAGAGGGTCTTCCAGGGAGATCACAAGATTTTGACCTGGTCATCTGGAATGACCAGCACCATGGTTTACCTGGGATTGAGTTTCAGATGATGAAACTTCATCCATGATAACAAATCATTTTCTGGCATTAGGAGACACCTTATACAATTTATCTCATTTTATGCTATTGGGAGCTAAGGGCCTTGCATAGGGGCCCAGCTGTGGCAGCTTGAGGGACCTAGGATTCAAACTCACAACTGTCCAATGAGTCCAACACCTTAACCTACCACATCCCCCACCATGAAAGAGTGTGCACAGGTTCCACCAAGATTTGAACTCAGATCGCTGGATTCAGAGTCCAGAGTGCTAACCATTACACCATGGAACCTTCATGCTGACAACCAGACACGCTGAGATCTGAGCAAAAGCCATGGTGTCTGAGGAAGGGAAGAAGAAACTGTATAGACTGTGAGTCATGAAAATGATACTTATTTTACATTAAAGCTGAAAAAGAGTCCAACTAGATGCGGGTGATTAGACGATTAATCAGACATGGGTGATGACTAACAGTTAAAATGGCATTAAATCCCGAAGATAATCGCTCTTTTCAGGAAGCGAAACATATAAAAGGCATCATTAGCGGTGACTTGATCATTTCACAAGGTTTTATTCTTAACTTAAATCTTAGGAACTTAAGATTTTAATACATATATATGAGCAGAAATGTAATCATGCTTGGGGTCATATTAATGCTTTCTTGGGCATTAAATAACTAATGTTTTACAGATCTCTGTGTTATAGCATGAATGCTAACACAGGCTGTGCTACACTGAGCTACACAATCAGCAGGAATCACTTATTTGTCCTTCATCATGGAGCTGCTGGTCAGATCTGCTCTTATTACTCTCATATATCTCCATTCTGCCTCCCTGAGAGACGTCCTCGTTATACACCCACCGTTCTTCACTTTATTGATGCTCTTCACTTATTTAACACCAGAGGTAGCATGTTGAAGGTGAACAGCTCCATCATCTTCCTCCTCTTCCTCCTCCTCAACACACTCCGTAATGGTTCCTCAGGGACTCTAATGGGTCTGACCTGCTGCTCTCACTCACTCTTCCTCCACTTACGTCTGGAATCTCAGGACACTTGCATGACAATTTACAGCCTGCTGAGTCTCTGATTACTGTGTGGGCTCTGCTCCAGGAGACGCTGGGGATTAGAGTGGAGCGTGGGTTAGAACGATGGAAATAAACTCACTATCTACTGCTGTATGACTGTTCCATCACTGATCCATCACCCCTTCATCATCACTCCATCACCTCTTCATCATCTCTCCATCACTGCTCCATCACCACTCCATTACCTCTCCATCGCTGCTCCATTGCTGCTCCATCAGCCCTCCATCACCACTCCATCACCCCTCCATCACCTCTCCATCACCACTCCATCACCTCTTCATCACCTCTTCATCACCCCTCCATCACCTCTCCATCACCACTCCATCACCTCTTCATCACCACTCCATCACCACTCCATCACCCCTTCATCATCACTCCATCACCTCTTCATCATCTCTCCATCACCTCTTCATCACCACTCCATCACCCCTCCATCATCACTCCATCACCTCTTCATCACCTCTCCATCACCACTCCATCACCTCTTCATCACCACTCCATCACCACTCCATCATCACTCCATCACCTCTTCATCACCACTCCATCACCCCTCCATCATCACTCCATCACCTCTTCATCACCACTCCATCACCCCTCCATCATCACTCCATCACCTCTTCTTCACTACTCCATCACCACTCCATCACCACTCCATCATCACTCCATCACCTCTTCATCACCACTCCATCACCCCTCCATCATCACTCCATCACCTCTTCATCACCACTCCATCACCCCTCCATCATCACTCCATCACCTCTTCTTCACTACTCCATCACCACTCCATCATCACTCCATCACCTCTTCATCACCACTCCATCACCTCTCCATCACCTCTTCATCACCTCTTCTTCACTACTCCATCACCACTCCATCACCTCTCCATCACCTCTTCATCACCACCCCATCACCCCTCCATCACCACCCCATCACCTCTCCATTACTGCTCCATCGCTGCTCCATCAGCCCTCCATCTCCCCTCTATCATCGTTCCATTATCTCTTCAGCACTGTTGTATCAGCCCGTCATCACTGCTCCATCACTGCTCCATCACTACTCTATCATTATTCCATCACCCCATCATTACACCTCCATCACTCCATCACTCCCCTCTCACACCTCCATCACTCCCCTCTCACTCCTCCATCACTCTCTCACTCCTCCATCACTCTCTCACTCCTCCATCACTCTCTCATCACTGCTCCAGAATGCAGAATTCAATGCTGTGGAATTATTAACTTTTGTAATGATGAAGTGATGAAGACGCCGAGCAGATATTAGGTTCGAGTGAAAGGTAGAGATAAAACAAGCAAAAAAAAAGTGAGATACACGTTTAGTAATCAACTAACCATCATTCAGACACCAGAAATAACAGGAAACACACACACACACACACACTGCATAAATGTGTGTGTTGTTAAAGTCCAGACTGATGGAGCTGAGATTGTGACAGTGGAATAAAAACACAGCTCACGTCTCCGTCACTGCTCGTTAATATTTATTAAAGTGAGTGCATCAGATGCTCCCAGCGTGAACAGTAAGCATTTTTTTAAACTCATAGCTCTGTGTGTGTGTGTGTGTGTGTGTGTGTGTATGTGTGTGTGTGTGTGTGTATGTGTGAGATTAATGTACAAACCAGACCAAAAGTCTGACGCTGCTCCATCAGTCACCAAAAACTCATTTCACTTTATCAGCCTAAATTTCTCAAACAAATCTCCATCATCATTTTTCATTAAAGCTCAGAGCAGGAGCGTGACAGTGAGAAGGAAGTGATCGCTCTCAGATCTCCTGAAGAGGAAAACACAATCCTGAACAGACACAATCATACACTTCCTCAGAAACAGGAGAACTTCCTGATCATCGCTCAGTCTGGTGTGATCGAGCATCAGAACAAAAAAAAACAAAAATCATACTAAAACACAGCTGTTGATTTTGACCACAGTGATCATGCACCTTCCTGAAACAGATTTAATTTATTCATGTAATTATTTTTAATAAGGAATATTTACAATGTTTTTTATTTTTTCAGATAAAAACAAAATATGTGCTGGAAAAAAACAGCAATAGAAATGTGAGAACAAAAGCACTTTTATTTTGTTTTATTTTATTTATTTTCTGTTTGTTTTTATTATATTTTATTTATTTCACTTTGTTTTGTTTTTTTTATTTTATTTAATTTATTTTTTGTTTGTTTGTTTTTGTTTATTTATTTATTTCTGTTTGTTTTTATTTCATTTTATTTTTTTGTTTGTTTGTTTTATTTTATTTTATTTTATTTTCAACAAACAAAAAACAAACACTAAAAGTGAATCTTTTTAGGTCATGTAAAACAAAAAAAATATAGAGAGATTTTAATTACTATGCAATTTTAATTTGTTTGTTTGTGGTAAAGTCTCACTAAAACTAAATAATTTGAAAGAGAAAAAAAAAAACAAAAAAAAGTGCTTCCACATGTATTACACATTGCTGAAATAATCTAGCTATAAACAGATTTTCTCGAATAAATAAATAAATAAATAAATAACACTCAGGTGCATGCTGTTAGAGGAAAACAATCAACTTCATGTTGGTCAGCTTCCTCACACCACCCTGCTGTGGATTATTAGAACACACTGTTTCATTGTGACACTTTAACCCTTTGTGCAGGTCTGATACCTAAAGCTAGCCGGAGGGTCTGGTTTCCATGGAAACAGTCCAAGAATCTGTTTCATCTGAAGTTATTTTCCACTGGTGTGGCATAATAATAATGAAATTTCAAATGTGTGTGTGTGTGTGTGTGCGTGTCCTCTCCACAGAACTCTGGCTGTAACGATAAGTAACTATTTATTGTAACTAACAGTGCTTCTTCATGATCTTGACCTTCACCTGGATCTTGATGATTCCATCTTTCCGTCTCTCTCTTATGGACTTTACAGTACTCGTATGATTTAACACTCTTCCTGTTTCTCATCAGCGTGAGCTCTGTGAGGTTTATTGTAGCTGGGCCTCATCTTTAGTGATCGGCTTCCAGATGTTCTTGTAGAAGAAATGAGAACAAGCTTATGGTGCAAGCTCTCAGATTCCTTTCTTTACTCAAACCTCTCAATACCTAGATTCCTACACTACTGTTATGACCATCTGAGTGACCACTGATTTCTAAACATACTTCAGAAACCTGTCTGTTCTTCAGTAAGTGGTTGTAGATGTGCTTCGTCAGTGCAGCTGAGAGAACGTGTCAGTAATCAGGTGATCACACATTGCTCTTAGAGTCCATCCTTTGAGGAGGAAGAAGGTGACCACAGATGTTAGCCTCTGAAGAAACCTTCACTGAAATTTGATGTCTGCCTCGTGATGTCTTCATGCAGGGCTGAGAAGCTCCTCTGGTGTAGCTGCAAGTCTGCCCAGGACCTAGTTGCCCAGAAGGACATGAGTATCATTATATGCAGCTTTGTCCTGGAGCACGTAATGCCATGCCTTATTTCAGTCAGCTTGCTCCATCTCTTCTCTTCCCAGTTGTTGGATGGTTGTTGTTGTAGCTGTTCAACTGTTGAGAACTCAGAAACTGCTGGCTGAAGAAGGGACTCATCCCTCCATCAGCTGTTTCCTAAAATCCACCCGGATCTGCTCGAGCTTGATGTTGGTGAGGTGAGGTCCACACTGGTCATTCCACTGTCCAACTTCATGGCATCAGTGCAACAGCAGTGATGGTATGATCTACTAACAACACCACATGACCTCCTAACACCGCATGACCTTCTATCACTGCATGGCCTTCTAACACCGCACGACCTCCTATCACTGCACGACCTCCTATCACTGCATGGCCTTCTATCACTGCATGGCCTCCTAACACTGCACGACCTCCTATCACTGCATGGCCTTCTAACACCGCACGACCTCCTAACACTGCACGACCTCCTATCACTGCATGACCTTCTATCACTGCATGGCCTCCTAACACTGCACGACCTCCTATCACTGCATGACCTTCTATCACTGCATGGCCTCCTAACACTGCACGACCTCCTATCACTGCATGACCTTCTATCACTGCATGGCCTCCTATCACTGCATGATCTTCTAACACCGCACGACCTCCTAACACTGCATGGCCTCCTATCACTGCATGATCTTCTAACACCGCACGACCTCCTAACACTGCATGACCTCCTATCACTGCATGACCTTCTATCACTGCATGATCTTCTAACACCGCACGACCTCCTAACACTGCATGACCTCCTATCACTGCATGATCTTCTATCACTGCATGGCCTTCTAACACCGCACGACCTCCTAACACTGCATGACCTTCTATCACTGCATGGCCTTCTATCACTGCATGGCCTTCTAACACCGCACGACCTCCTATCACTGCAGGATCTTCTATCACTGCATGGCCTTCTAACACCGCACGACCTCCTATCACTGCATGGCCTTCTATCACTGCATGGCCTCCTAACACTGCACGACCTCCTATCACTGCATGACCTTCTATCACTGCATGGCCTTCTAACACCGCACGACCTCCTATCACTGCATGGCCTTCTATCACTGCATGGCCTTCTATCACTGCATGGCCTTCTATCACTGCATGACCTTCTATCACTGCATGGCCTTCTATCACTGCATGACCTTCTATCACTGCATGGCCTTCTATCACTGCATGGCCTTCTAACACCGCACGACCTCCTATCACTGCATGGCCTTCTATCACTGCATGGCCTTCTATCACTGCATGGCCTTCTAACACTGCAAAACCTCCTATCACTGCATGGCCTTCTATCACTGCATGGCCTTCTAACACCGCACGACCTCCTATCACTGCATGGCCTTCTATCACTGCATGGCCTTCTATCACTGCATGGCCTTCTAACACTGCACGACCTCCTATCACTGCATGATCTTCTATCACTGCATGGCCTTCTAACACTGCACGACCTCCTATCACTGCATGGCCTTCTAACACTGCATGACCTTCTATCACTGCATGGCCTTCTAACACTGCATGACCTTCTATCACTGCATGGCCTTCTAACACTGCACAACCTCCTATCACTGCATGATCTTCTATCACTGCATGGCCTTCTATCACTGCATGGCCTTCTAACACCGCACGACCTCCTATCACTGCATGACCTTCTATCACTGCATGGCCTTCTAACACTGCACGACCTCCTATCACTGCATGGCCTTCTATCACTGCATGGCCTTCTAACAGTGCACGACCTCCTATCACTGCATGGCCTTCTAACACTGCATGACCTTCTATCACTGCATGGCCTTCTAACACTGCATGACCTTCTATCACTGCATGGCCTTCTAACACTGCACGACCTCCTATCACTGCATGATCTTCTATCACTGCATGGCCTTCTAACACTGCACGACCTCCTATCACTGCATGGCCTTCTATCACTGCATGGCCTTCTAACACTGCACGACCTCCTATCACTGCATGATCTTCTATCACTGCATGGCCTTCTAACACCGCACGACCTCCTAACACTGCATGACCTTCTATCACTGCATGATCCTCTAACACTGCACGACCTCCTAACACTGCATGACCTCCTATCACTGCATGATCTTCTATCACTGCATGGCCTTCTAACACCGCATGACCTCCTATCACTGCATGGCCTTCTATCACTGCATGGCCTCCTAACACTGCACGACCTCCTATCACTGCATGACCTTCTATCACTGCATGGCCTTCTAACACCGCACGACCTCCTATCACTGCATGGCCTTCTATCACTGCATGGCCTTCTATCACTGCATGGCCTTCTATCACTGCATGACCTTCTATCACTGCATGGCCTTCTATCACTGCATGACCTTCTATCACTGCATGGCCTTCTATCACTGCATGGCCTTCTAACACCGCACGACCTCCTATCACTGCATGGCCTTCTATCACTGCATGGCCTTCTAACACTGCACAACCTCCTATCACTGCATGGCCTTCTATCACTGCATGGCCTTCTAACACCGCACGACCTCCTATCACTGCATGGCCTTCTATCACTGCATGGCCTTCTATCACTGCATGGCCTTCTATCACTGCATGGCCTTCTAACACTGCACGACCTCCTATCACTGCATGATCTTCTATCACTGCATGGCCTTCTAACACTGCACGACCTCCTATCACTGCATGGCCTTCTAACACTGCATGACCTTCTATCACTGCATGGCCTTCTAACACTGCATGACCTTCTATCACTGCATGGCCTTCTAACACTGCACAACCTCCTATCACTGCATGATCTTCTATCACTGCATGGCCTTCTATCACTGCATGGCCTTCTAACACTGCACAACCTCCTATCACTGCATGGCCTTCTATCACTGCATGGCCTTCTAACACCGCACGACCTCCTATCACTGCATGGCCTTCTATCACTGCATGGCCTTCTATCACTGCATGGCCTTCTAACACTGCACGACCTCCTATCACTGCATGATCTTCTATCACTGCATGGCCTTCTATCACTGCATGGCCTTCTAACACTGCACGACCTCCTATCACTGCATGATCTTCTAACACTGCATGACCTTCTATCACTGCATGGCCTTCTAACACTGCATGACCTTCTATCACTGCATGGCCTTCTAACACTGCACAACCTCCTATCACTGCATGATCTTCTATCACTGCATGGCCTTCTATCACTGCATGGCCTTCTAACACTGCACAACCTCCTATCACTGCATGGCCTTCTATCACTGCATGGCCTTCTAACACCGCACGACCTCCTATCACTGCACGACCTCCTATCACTGCACGACCTCCTATCACTGCATGGCCTTCTAACACTGCATGACCTTCTATCACTGCATGGCCTTCTAACACTGCATGACCTTCTATCACTGCATGGCCTTCTAACACTGCACAACCTCCTATCACTGCATGATCTTCTATCACTGCATGGCCTTCTATCACTGCATGGCCTTCTAACACCGCACGACCTCCTATCACTGCATGACCTTCTATCACTGCATGGCCTTCTAACACTGCACGACCTCCTATCACTGCATGGCCTTCTATCACTGCATGGCCTTCTAACACTGCACGACCTCCTATCACTGCATGGCCTTCTAACAGTGCATGACCTTCTATCACTGCATGGCCTTCTAACACTGCATGACCTTCTATCACTGCATGGCCTTCTAACACTGCACGACCTCCTATCACTGCATGATCTTCTATCACTGCATGGCCTTCTAACACTGCACGACCTCCTATCACTGCATGGCCTTCTATCACTGCATGGCCTTCTAACACTGCACGACCTCCTATCACTGCATGATCTTCTATCACTGCATGGCCTTCTAACACTGCACGACCTCCTAACACTGCATGACCTTCTATCACTGCATGATCTTCTAACACTGCACGACCTCCTAACACTGCATGACCTCCTATCACTGCATGATCTTCTATCACTGCATGGCCTTCTAACACCGCACGACCTCCTATCACTGCATGGCTTTCTATCACTGCATGGCCTCCTAACACTGCACGACCTCCTATCACTGCATGACCTTCTATCACTGCATGGCCTTCTAACACCGCACGACCTCCTATCACTGCACGACCTCCTAACACTGCATGACCTCCTATCACTGCATGATCTTCTATCACTGCATGGCCTTCTAACACCGCACGACCTCCTATCACTGCATGGCCTTCTATCACTGCATGGCCTCCTAACACTGCACGACCTCCTATCACTGCATGACCTTCTATCACTGCATGGCCTTCTAACACTGCACGACCTCCTATCACTGCACAACCTCCTATCACTGCATGGCCTTCTATCACTGCATGGCCTTCTAACACCGCACGACCTCCTATCACTGCATGGCCTTCTATCACTGCATGGCCTTCTATCACTGCATGGCCTTCTAACACTGCACAACCTCCTATCACTGCATGATCTTCTATCACTGCATGGCCTTCTATCACTGCATGGCCTTCTAACACCGCACGACCTCCTATCACTGCATGGCCTTCTAACACTGCATGACCTTCTATCACTGCATGGCCTTCTAACACTGCATGACCTTCTATCACTGCATGGCCTTCTAACACTGCACGACCTCCTATCACTGCATGATCTTCTATCACTGCATGGCCTTCTAACACTGCACGACCTCCTATCACTGCATGGCCTTCTATCACTGCATGGCCTTCTAACACTGCACGACCTCCTATCACTGCATGATCTTCTATCACTGCATGGCCTTCTAACACCGCACGACCTCCTAACACTGCATGACCTTCTATCACTGCATGATCTTCTAACACTGCAAGGCCTTCTAACACCGCACGACCTCCTATCACTGCACGACCTCCTATCACTGCATGATCTTCTATCACTGCATGGCCTTCTAACACCGCACGACCTCCTAACACTGCATGACCTTCTATCACTGCATGGCCTTCTATCACTGCATGGCCTTCTAACACCGCACGACCTCCTATCACTGCATGATCTTCTATCACTGCATGGCCTTCTAACACCGCACGACCTCCTATCACTGCATGATCTTCTATCACTGCATGGCCTTCTAACACTGCACAACCTCCTATCACTGCATGGCCTTCTATCACTGCATGGCCTTCTAACACTGCATGGCCTTCTATCACTGCATGGCCTTCTAACACTGCACGACCTCCTATCACTGCATGATCTTCTATCACTGCATGGCCTTCTAACACTGCACGACCTCCTATCACTGCATGGCCTTCTAACACTGCATGACCTTCTATCACTGCATGGCCTTCTATCACTGCATGGCCTTCTAACACTGCACGACCTCCTATCACTGCATGGCCTTCTAACACTGCACAACCTCCTATCACTGCATGATCTTCTATCACTGCATGGCCTTCTATCACTGCATGGCCTTCTAACACTGCACAACCTCCTATCACTGCATGGCCTTCTATCACTGCATGGCCTTCTAACACCGCACGACCTCCTATCACTGCATGGCCTTCTATCACTGCATGGCCTTCTATCACTGCATGGCCTTCTAACACTGCACGACCTCCTATCACTGCATGATCTTCTATCACTGCATGGCCTTCTATCACTGCATGGCCTTCTAACACTGCACGACCTCCTATCACTGCATGATCTTCTAACACTGCATGACCTTCTATCACTGCATGGCCTTCTAACACTGCATGACCTTCTATCACTGCATGGCCTTCTAACACTGCACAACCTCCTATCACTGCATGATCTTCTATCACTGCATGGCCTTCTATCACTGCATGGCCTTCTAACACTGCACAACCTCCTATCACTGCATGGCCTTCTATCACTGCATGGCCTTCTAACACCGCACGACCTCCTATCACTGCACGACCTCCTATCACTGCACGACCTCCTATCACTGCATGGCCTTCTAACACTGCATGACCTTCTATCACTGCATGGCCTTCTAACACTGCATGACCTTCTATCACTGCATGGCCTTCTAACACTGCACAACCTCCTATCACTGCATGATCTTCTATCACTGCATGGCCTTCTATCACTGCATGGCCTTCTAACACCGCACGACCTCCTATCACTGCATGACCTTCTATCACTGCATGGCCTTCTAACACTGCACGACCTCCTATCACTGCATGGCCTTCTATCACTGCATGGCCTTCTAACACTGCACGACCTCCTATCACTGCATGGCCTTCTAACAGTGCATGACCTTCTATCACTGCATGGCCTTCTAACACTGCATGACCTTCTATCACTGCATGGCCTTCTAACACTGCACGACCTCCTATCACTGCATGATCTTCTATCACTGCATGGCCTTCTAACACTGCACGACCTCCTATCACTGCATGGCCTTCTATCACTGCATGGCCTTCTAACACTGCACGACCTCCTATCACTGCATGATCTTCTATCACTGCATGGCCTTCTAACACCGCACGACCTCCTAACACTGCATGACCTTCTATCACTGCATGATCTTCTAACACTGCACGACCTCCTAACACTGCATGACCTCCTATCACTGCATGATCTTCTATCACTGCATGGCCTTCTAACACCGCACGACCTCCTATCACTGCATGGCCTTCTATCACTGCATGGCCTCCTAACACTGCACGACCTCCTATCACTGCATGACCTTCTATCACTGCATGGCCTTCTAACACCGCACGACCTCCTATCACTGCACGACCTCCTAACACTGCATGACCTCCTATCACTGCATGATCTTCTATCACTGCATGGCCTTCTAACACCGCACGACCTCCTATCACTGCATGGCCTTCTATCACTGCATGGCCTCCTAACACTGCACGACCTCCTATCACTGCATGACCTTCTATCACTGCATGGCCTTCTAACACTGCACGACCTCCTATCACTGCACAACCTCCTATCACTGCATGGCCTTCTATCACTGCATGGCCTTCTAACACCGCACGACCTCCTATCACTGCATGGCCTTCTATCACTGCATGGCCTTCTATCACTGCATGGCCTTCTAACACTGCACAACCTCCTATCACTGCATGATCTTCTATCACTGCATGGCCTTCTATCACTGCATGGCCTTCTAACACCGCACGACCTCCTATCACTGCATGGCCTTCTATCACTGCATGGCCTTCTAACACTGCACGACCTCCTATCACTGCATGGCCTTCTAACACTGCATGACCTTCTATCACTGCATGGCCTTCTAACACTGCATGACCTTCTATCACTGCATGGCCTTCTAACACTGCACGACCTCCTATCACTGCATGATCTTCTATCACTGCATGGCCTTCTAACACTGCACGACCTCCTATCACTGCATGGCCTTCTATCACTGCATGGCCTTCTAACACTGCACGACCTCCTATCACTGCATGATCTTCTATCACTGCATGGCCTTCTAACACCGCACGACCTCCTAACACTGCATGACCTTCTATCACTGCATGATCTTCTAACACTGCAAGGCCTTCTAACACCGCACGACCTCCTATCACTGCACGACCTCCTATCACTGCATGATCTTCTATCACTGCATGGCCTTCTAACACCGCACGACCTCCTAACACTGCATGACCTTCTATCACTGCATGGCCTTCTATCACTGCATGGCCTTCTAACACCGCACGACCTCCTATCACTGCATGATCTTCTATCACTGCATGGCCTTCTAACACCGCACGACCTCCTATCACTGCATGATCTTCTATCACTGCATGGCCTTCTAACACTGCACAACCTCCTATCACTGCATGGCCTTCTATCACTGCATGGCCTTCTAACACCGCATGACCTCCTATCACTGCATGGCCTTCTATCACTGCATGGCCTTCTATCACTGCATGGCCTTCTAACACTGCACGACCTCCTATCACTGCATGATCTTCTATCACTGCATGGCCTTCTAACACTGCACGACCTCCTATCACTGCATGGCCTTCTAACACTGCATGACCTTCTATCACTGCATGGCCTTCTAACACTGCATGACCTTCTATCACTGCATGGCCTTCTAACACTGCACGACCTCCTATCACTGCATGGCCTTCTATCACTGCATGGCCTTCTAACACTGCACGACCTCCTATCACTGCATGATCTTCTATCACTGCATGGCCTTCTAACACCGCACGACCTCCTAACACTGCATGACCTCCTATCACTGCATGATCTTCTATCACTGCATGGCCTTCTAACACCGCACGACCTCCTATCACTGCATGACCTTCTATCACTGCATGGCCTTCTAACACCGCACGACCTCCTAACACTGCATGACCTTCTATCACTGCATGGCCTTCTATCACTGCATGGCCTTCTAACACCGCACGACCTCCTATCACTGCATGATCTTCTATCACTGCATGGCCTTCTAACACCGCACGACCTCCTATCACTGCATGGCCTTCTATCACTGCATGGCCTCCTAACACCGCACGACCTCCTATCACTGCATGACCTTCTATCACTGCATGGCCTTCTAACACCGCACGACCTCCTATCACTGCATGGCCTTCTATCACTACATGGCCTCCTAACACTGCACGACCTCCTATCACTGCATGGCCTTCTAACACTGCACGACCTCCTATCACTGCATGATCTTCTATCACTGCATGGCCTTCTAACACTGCACGACCTCCTATCACTGCATGGCCTTCTATCACTGCATGGCCTTCTAACACTGCACGACCTCCTATCACTGCATGATCTTCTATCACTGCATGGCCTTCTAACACCGCACGACCTCCTAACACTGCATGACCTTCTATCACTGCATGATCTTCTAACACTGCAAGGCCTTCTAACACCGCACGACCTCCTATCACTGCACGACCTCCTATCACTGCATGATCTTCTATCACTGCATGGCCTTCTAACACCGCACGACCTCCTAACACTGCATGACCTTCTATCACTGCATGGCCTTCTATCACTGCATGGCCTTCTAACACCGCACGACCTCCTATCACTGCATGATCTTCTATCACTGCATGGCCTTCTAACACCGCACGACCTCCTATCACTGCATGATCTTCTATCACTGCATGGCCTTCTAACACTGCACAACCTCCTATCACTGCATGGCCTTCTATCACTGCATGGCCTTCTAACACTGCATGGCCTTCTATCACTGCATGGCCTTCTAACACTGCACGACCTCCTATCACTGCATGATCTTCTATCACTGCATGGCCTTCTAACACTGCACGACCTCCTATCACTGCATGGCCTTCTAACACTGCATGACCTTCTATCACTGCATGGCCTTCTAACACTGCATGACCTTCTATCACTGCATGGCCTTCTAACACTGCACAACCTCCTATCACTGCATGATCTTCTATCACTGCATGGCCTTCTATCACTGCATGGCCTTCTAACACTGCACAACCTCCTATCACTGCATGGCCTTCTATCACTGCATGGCCTTCTAACACCGCACGACCTCCTATCACTGCATGGCCTTCTATCACTGCATGGCCTTCTATCACTGCATGGCCTTCTAACACTGCACGACCTCCTATCACTGCATGATCTTCTATCACTGCATGGCCTTCTATCACTGCATGGCCTTCTAACACTGCACGACCTCCTATCACTGCATGATCTTCTAACACTGCATGACCTTCTATCACTGCATGGCCTTCTAACACTGCATGACCTTCTATCACTGCATGGCCTTCTAACACTGCACAACCTCCTATCACTGCATGATCTTCTATCACTGCATGGCCTTCTATCACTGCATGGCCTTCTAACACTGCACAACCTCCTATCACTGCATGGCCTTCTATCACTGCATGGCCTTCTAACACCGCACGACCTCCTATCACTGCACGACCTCCTATCACTGCACGACCTCCTATCACTGCATGGCCTTCTAACACTGCATGACCTTCTATCACTGCATGGCCTTCTAACACTGCATGACCTTCTATCACTGCATGGCCTTCTAACACTGCACAACCTCCTATCACTGCATGATCTTCTATCACTGCATGGCCTTCTATCACTGCATGGCCTTCTAACACCGCACGACCTCCTATCACTGCATGACCTTCTATCACTGCATGGCCTTCTAACACTGCACGACCTCCTATCACTGCATGGCCTTCTATCACTGCATGGCCTTCTAACACTGCACGACCTCCTATCACTGCATGGCCTTCTAACAGTGCATGACCTTCTATCACTGCATGGCCTTCTAACACTGCATGACCTTCTATCACTGCATGGCCTTCTAACACTGCACGACCTCCTATCACTGCATGATCTTCTATCACTGCATGGCCTTCTAACACTGCACGACCTCCTATCACTGCATGGCCTTCTATCACTGCATGGCCTTCTAACACTGCACGACCTCCTATCACTGCATGATCTTCTATCACTGCATGGCCTTCTAACACCGCACGACCTCCTAACACTGCATGACCTTCTATCACTGCATGATCTTCTAACACTGCACGACCTCCTAACACTGCATGACCTCCTATCACTGCATGATCTTCTATCACTGCATGGCCTTCTAACACCGCACGACCTCCTATCACTGCATGGCCTTCTATCACTGCATGGCCTCCTAACACTGCACGACCTCCTATCACTGCATGACCTTCTATCACTGCATGGCCTTCTAACACCGCACGACCTCCTATCACTGCACGACCTCCTAACACTGCATGACCTCCTATCACTGCATGATCTTCTATCACTGCATGGCCTTCTAACACCGCACGACCTCCTATCACTGCATGGCCTTCTATCACTGCATGGCCTCCTAACACTGCACGACCTCCTATCACTGCATGACCTTCTATCACTGCATGGCCTTCTAACACTGCACGACCTCCTATCACTGCACAACCTCCTATCACTGCATGGCCTTCTATCACTGCATGGCCTTCTAACACCGCACGACCTCCTATCACTGCATGGCCTTCTATCACTGCATGGCCTTCTATCACTGCATGGCCTTCTAACACTGCACAACCTCCTATCACTGCATGATCTTCTATCACTGCATGGCCTTCTATCACTGCATGGCCTTCTAACACCGCACGACCTCCTATCACTGCATGGCCTTCTATCACTGCATGGCCTTCTAACACTGCACGACCTCCTATCACTGCATGGCCTTCTAACACTGCATGACCTTCTATCACTGCATGGCCTTCTAACACTGCATGACCTTCTATCACTGCATGGCCTTCTAACACTGCACGACCTCCTATCACTGCATGATCTTCTATCACTGCATGGCCTTCTAACACTGCACGACCTCCTATCACTGCATGGCCTTCTATCACTGCATGGCCTTCTAACACTGCACGACCTCCTATCACTGCATGATCTTCTATCACTGCATGGCCTTCTAACACCGCACGACCTCCTAACACTGCATGACCTTCTATCACTGCATGATCTTCTAACACTGCAAGGCCTTCTAACACCGCACGACCTCCTATCACTGCACGACCTCCTATCACTGCATGATCTTCTATCACTGCATGGCCTTCTAACACCGCACGACCTCCTAACACTGCATGACCTTCTATCACTGCATGGCCTTCTATCACTGCATGGCCTTCTAACACCGCACGACCTCCTATCACTGCATGATCTTCTATCACTGCATGGCCTTCTAACACCGCACGACCTCCTATCACTGCATGATCTTCTATCACTGCATGGCCTTCTAACACTGCACAACCTCCTATCACTGCATGGCCTTCTATCACTGCATGGCCTTCTAACACCGCATGACCTCCTATCACTGCATGGCCTTCTATCACTGCATGGCCTTCTATCACTGCATGGCCTTCTAACACTGCACGACCTCCTATCACTGCATGATCTTCTATCACTGCATGGCCTTCTAACACTGCACGACCTCCTATCACTGCATGGCCTTCTAACACTGCATGACCTTCTATCACTGCATGGCCTTCTAACACTGCATGACCTTCTATCACTGCATGGCCTTCTAACACTGCACGACCTCCTATCACTGCATGGCCTTCTATCACTGCATGGCCTTCTAACACTGCACGACCTCCTATCACTGCATGATCTTCTATCACTGCATGGCCTTCTAACACCGCACGACCTCCTAACACTGCATGACCTCCTATCACTGCATGATCTTCTATCACTGCATGGCCTTCTAACACCGCACGACCTCCTATCACTGCATGACCTTCTATCACTGCATGGCCTTCTAACACCGCACGACCTCCTAACACTGCATGACCTTCTATCACTGCATGGCCTTCTATCACTGCATGGCCTTCTAACACCGCACGACCTCCTATCACTGCATGATCTTCTATCACTGCATGGCCTTCTAACACCGCACGACCTCCTATCACTGCATGGCCTTCTATCACTGCATGGCCTCCTAACACCGCACGACCTCCTATCACTGCATGACCTTCTATCACTGCATGGCCTTCTAACACCGCACGACCTCCTATCACTGCATGGCCTTCTATCACTACATGGCCTCCTAACACTGCACGACCTCCTATCACTGCATGACCTTCTATCACTGCATGGCCTTCTAACACTGCACGACCTCCTATCACTGCACAACCTCCTATCACTGCATGGCCTTCTATCACTGCATGGCCTTCTAACACCGCACGACCTCCTATCACTGCATGGCCTTCTATCACTGCATGGCCTTCTATCACTGCATGGCCTTCTAACACTGCACGACCTCCTATCACTGCATGATCTTCTATCACTGCATGGCCTTCTAACACTGCACGACCTCCTATCACTGCATGGCCTTCTAACACTGCATGGCCTTCTAACACTGCACGACCTCCTATCACTGCATGATCTTCTATCACTGCATGGCCTTCTAACACCGCACGACCTCCTAACACTGCATGACCTTCTATCACTGCATGGCCTCCTAACACTGCACGACCTCCTAACACTGCATGACCTTCTATCACTGCATGACCTTCTATCACTGCATGGCCTCCTAACACCACATGGCCTCCTAACACCACATGACCTCCTAACACCACATGACCTCCTAACATCGCATGATCTTCTATCACTGCATGACCTTCTAACACCACATGACCTCCTATCACTGCATGATCTTCTATCACTGCATGGCCTTCTAACACCGCACGACCTCCTAACACTGCATGACCTTCTATCACTGCATGGCCTCCTAACACCACATGGCCTCCTAACACCACATGACCTCCTAACACCACATGACCTCCTAACATCGCATGATCTTCTATCACTGCATGACCTTCTAACACCACATGACCTCCTATCACTGCATGATCTTCTATCACTGCATGGCCTTCTAACACCGCACGACCTCCTAACACTGCATGACCTTCTATCACTGCATGGCCTCCTAACACCACATGGCCTCCTAACACCACATGACCTCCTAACATCGCATGATCTTCTATCACTGCATGACCTTCTAACACCACATGACCTCCTTGCCTATATCCTTGTATTTCACCTATGTCCATTATTATTGGTCATCACCATATGGGGGTGGAGCAGGAAGTTTGCTGTAATATTACATACTGATGAATAAAATAATGAAGCTGTGATTTTTTGGGGCACTGGACAATGAGGGTTTTCTAATATCTCTCTCTCTCTCACACACACACACACACACACCACAACATCATTAATTTAAGAAGCAGTGACCTGATTTTTTATTTAAATAAAACCTTTTATGAACTCCAGCCCCTGATACAGCACATCAAAGAGCAGCCCTCTCTCTCTTTCTGTTCTTATCACAGTAGAGCACTGGAGAGACAAAGAGAGAGAATGGAGTGGTCTAATCCTATTCTGAGAGCATCACTTACACTGTACACTCCTCCGTCCCGCTCGAGTTTCAGGCGACAGTGAAGTGCTGCTCCAGTCAAATACAGTAACTCACTCTAAAGTCCAGTTTAAATGCAGAACTCCATTTTCTCTGATCGATGAGACGCTTCAGTTTTATGGTTCTAATCCGTCTGATCGGCATTTCAGCAGTGTGTGTGTGTGTGTGTGTTTTAATCAATACAGCATTCTGACTGAAGATAAATTCACACCCGTCTCTCCTCAGAGAGAGCAGAGAGTGACCGAGTGCAGAGAGAGCTGTCTCAGTGAACTCCCAGATCTTCATTCACTCTCACACACTCCTCATGTTAACTTCACTTTCAATAAAAACACAGCGCTCAGGTAAGGAGGCATCACATCACCACTCCACCACATCACCACTCCTCCACCACATCACCACTCCTCCACCACATCATCACTCCTCCACCACATCACCACTCCACCACATCACCACTCCTCCACCACATCACCACTCCACCACCACATCATCACTCCACCACATCACCACTCCTCCACATTACCACTCCACCACATCACCACTCCTCCACCACATCACCACTCCTCCACCACATCACCACTCCTCCACATCACCACTCCACCACCACATCACCACTCCACCACATCACTCCTCCACCACATCACCACTCCTCCACCACATCACCACTCCACCACATCACCACTCCTCCACCACATCACCACTCCACCACCACATCACCAATCCACCACATCACCACTCCACCACATCACCACTCCTCCACCACATCACCACTCCTCCACCACATCACCACTCCTCCACATCACCACTCCACCACATCACCACTCCACCACATCACCACTCCTCCACCACATCACCACTCCTCCACCACATCACCACTCCTCCACCACATCATCACTCCACCACATCACCACTCCACCACATCACCACTCCACCACATCATCACTCCTCCACCACATCACCACTCCACCACATCACCACTCCACCACATCACCACTCCTCCACCACATCATCACTCCTCCACCACATCACCACTCCACCACATCACCACTCCTCCACCACATCACCACTCCTCCACCACATCATCACTCCACCACATCACCACTCCTCCACCACATCACCACTCCACCACATCACCACTCCTCCACCACATCACCACTCCACCACATCACCACTCCTCCACCACATCACCACTCCTCCACCACATCACCACTCCACCACATCACCACTCCTCCACCACATCACCACTCCTCCACCACATCATCACTCCTCCACCACATCACCACTCCACCACATCACCACTCCTCCACCACATCACCACTCCTCCACATCACCACTCCTCCACCACATCACCACTCCTCCACCACATCACCACTCCTCCACATCACCACTCCTCCACATCACCACTCCTCCACCACATCACCACTCCTCCACCACATCATCACTCCACCACCACATCACCACTCCTCCACATCACCACTCCTCCACCACATCACCACTCCACCACATCACCACTCCTCCACCACATCATCACTCCACCACATCACCACTCCTCCACCACATCATCATTCCACCACATCACCACTCCACCACATCACCACTCCACCACATCACCACTCCTCCACCACATCACCACTCCTCCACATCACCACTCCTCCACCACATCACCACTCCTCCACCACATCATCACTCCACCACATCATCACTCCACCACATCACCACTCCTCCACCACATCACCACTCCACCACATCACCACTCCTCCACCACATCACCACTCCTCCACATCACCACTCCTCCACCACATCATCACTCCACCACATCACCACTCCACCACATTACCACTCCTCCACCACATCACCACTCCACCACATCACCACTCCACCACCACATCACCACTCCACCACATCACCACATCACCACTCCTCCACATCACCACTCCTCCACCACATCATCACTCCTCCACCACATCACCACTCCACCACTCCACCACATCACAACTCCTCCATCACATCACCATTCCACCACATCACAACTCCTCCACCACATCACCACTCCACCACATCACAACTCCTCCACCACATCACCACTCCACCACATCACAACTCCTCCACCACATCACCACTCCACCACATCACCACATCACCACTCCACCACTCCTCCACATCACCACATCACCACTCCACCACATCACCACTCCTCCACATCACCACATCACCACTCCACCACATCACCACTCCACCACTACACCACATCACCACTCCACCACCTCACCACTCCACACTCCACCACATCACCACTCCACCACTACACCACATCACCACTACACCACATCACCACTCCTCCACATCACCACTCCACCACTACACCACATCACCACTCCACCACATCACCACTCCTCCACCACATCACCACTCCTCCACATCACCACTCCACCACATCACCACTCCACCACATCACCCCTCCTCCACATCACCCCTCCTCCACATCACCACTCCACCACATCACCACTCCTCCACCACATCACCACTCCTCCACATCACCACTCCTCCACCACATCATCACTCCACCACATCACCACTCCTCCACCACATCATCACTCCACCACATCTCCACTCCTCCACCACATCATCACTCCACCACATCACCACTCCTCCACCACATCACCACTCCACCACATCACCACTCCTCCACCACATCACCACTCCACCACATCATCACTCCACCACATCACCACTCCTCCACCACATCACCACATCACCACTCCTCCACATCACCACTCCTCCACCACATCATCACTCCACCACATCACCACTCCACCACATTACCACTCCTCCACCACATCACCACTCCACCACATCACCACTCCACCACATCACAACTCCTTCACCACATCACCACTCCACCACATCACCACATCATCACTCCACCACATCACCACTCCTCCCCCACATCACCACTCCACCACTCCACCACTCCACCACATCACAACTCCTCCATCACATCACCATTCCACCACTCCACCACATCACCACTCCACCACATCACAACTCCTCCACCACATCACCACTCCACCACATCACCACATCACCACTCCACCACATCACCACTCCACCACCTCACCACTCCACACTCCTCCACTCCACCACATCACCACATCACCACTACACCACATCACCACTCCTCCACATCACCACATCACCACTCCACCACTACACCACATCACCACTCCACCACATCACCACTCCTCCACATCACAACTCCACCACATCACCACTCCACCACATCACACTCCACAGTTCCACCACCTAACTCCACCACATCACCACTCCACCACATCACCACTCCACCACATCACCACTCCACCACATCACTATACCATCAATTCACCACATCACCACTCCTCCACTCCATCACATCACAACTCCACCACATCAAATGTGAAACTTTACTAATGAAAGACTGAAGGACGATGCTGATTTCCTCTGATTCTGCATTTTCACTGCAGTCAGTTTCCTGTGATGGCTGATTGACTCTCCACAGAGATGTGCTTCACTACACTGTGTTTCCCTTCACTATAACTCTCAGTTTAACTCTTACCTTCATGCTACTCTTCAGGATCTATAATTAACTACATGTGCTACATGATGAGCAGATGGTGGGCACCTACAGCAAGTTTCACAAACTCTGAAGTTTCCCCTCAACGTTATATTTATCTGAGGAGTGAAGATCCTACCACCAGCACAGCGCTGCAGCTTCCTCCTCTTCTTTCTCCTATCGGATTTAGATTATGAAGATATCATTTTTAAAAAAGTTACACCTCAAACACTGAAACACTTTACATTAGATTACAGCATGTGGGTTTTTTTCCAGCTGCCCGATCAGCTACTTTTACAGGAAAGTTCCTCAGCCTTCGTTAGCCATCGATACTTAATTACACTCTCATGTTTTGTGTATAAATCTCAGCCGGGCAAATGGCCAACATATTTATCAACATTATTGAATTCCAGAATAAATAACAGAGAACCCACTGAAATGATTAAATAACCCTTCAGGCTCATCATATCGAATTTGGAAAGAAATATATTTCTGTTTTTGCTCCTTTGTTTGCGTAATGAAATAAAGAATACAGCGAAACTTCAGAAACTGGGAAGTTCCTCTTAGTACATGTGGGAGTTTTTGCTAGGTTCTCTGGTTTCCTCCCACAAACATGCTCAAGGTGAATTTAAAACCAGAGACTCTGAATGAACCTGAAGTGTGAGTGTAAAAATGATGGACTGGTGTTCCATCCAGACAGTATTCCTGCTTCACTCCAGGTATTTTCAGGAAAGACTCCAAACCCTTTACCAAATTGAGCAGGATGAAGCATTCATCATTCATGTGTTTTATTTTTGTCCTCATTATTTTTTATGCCATTGATTCTGAGTTTAGGCTTCAGTAACTTACATAATATTATAATATCTTTATAATCGCTCTGAGCACAACCACATCTCACATTTAGCAGATGCCCTTATCAAGAGCGACAGAGCAATAAGGGCCTTGATCAAGAGCAATAAAGGCAGCTTAGTGGACCTGGGAGTCGAAATCACAACCTTCCAATTCATAGTCCAGCACCTTAACCACTAAGCTACCACAATCTTCTCAGCCATTCTAGAACACACTGCATGTCGAACCTTGATGTGGATGGCCTACAACAGCAGATCATCAAATCAGGTTTCTGTCCTGTCAGCCAAGAATAATAATCTGAAGCTACAGTGGACACAGGTTCACCAAAACTAGACTGGTTGGACTCTCGTGGCTTGGAGGTGCTCACTGCTGCTGGGGATAGATCTGGGTGGACAGCCTGTGACCCAGGGGACTGCTTGAAGACTATCACGCTGTCTCTGAACTGCCATTGCAGTCGTCCTCAGATCATCTCAGGGAGTTTTTCCTTACCACTGTTGCCTCAGACATTAGGGATAAATGTTAGGGATAAATAATAACTTAACTTTAAACTTTATCATTTTTTCTATGTTTCTATACTTCTGTAAAACTGCTTGGAGACAACGTCCATTGTTAAAAGCGCTATACAAATAAATTGAATTGAACTGAATTGAATTAAATAAAAATCTCCAGGTCTGACAAATCTTGATCCTTAGTGCAGATGGTAGGCTCATAATTTGGCATCGACAGCATGGATCTCTGGAGCCAACCTTCCTTGTGTGGAGACTTCAGGCTGCTGGCAGTGGTGGTGCTTCTGGTGATGGCACACATTAATATCTTTGATACACCAAGTCAGCATCACTGGAACTCCACAGCTAGTCTGAGTTCTGTTGCTGACCACATGCATTCCTTTATAGGCACAATTTACCACCTGACATTATAAAGACTACATCCAGCAGGACAATGTCACCAATCATCAGCTTTCACTCCAACTGAGCAACTTCAGGGGGAAGTAGAGCAGGAGACTCACAGCATCTGATAAATCTGGAGCAGACATATCACAGTCATGTCAACATGGACCAGGACCACCAGAAATATTCTGTGGAATCCTTCTGAGAGCAAAAAGCAACACTTTTTAGGGTGTACCTAATAAAGTGGCATTTCAGAATGGCTGTATATTTAGATGTGATTATGAAATTTCAGCTAAACTTTTAAACTCACAGAGATGCTATTACACTGACATGTCAGTTCTGTGTGATCAGTAAATCAGTAGTGTTGATATCAGTAACAAACTCTGGGAAGAAAATGATGACTGACAGCCGCAGGCCTAATGGGAACGTGTTTAATTTGCATTACAAATCTAATCTAAATCATTTATTCACTGTTTATTTTAAGCGTCCATCTTCCGAGATGAGCCAAACAGTCAGTCAGAATTAAAATTTATTTTCTGTGATCAAAAAAGGAAATCATACTGAAACTTTCAGCCACTCTGTGTATCATGATGCAACAGAATCAGAATCAGAATTAGAATTAGAACATAATATTTTGAGTTAGATCTTATTTTCCAGACCATTACAAGAGCGTTAGTGTTAATGGAGATCCCTGTGTGGCTAAAACATTCACAAACACTCTGTTACATACATAACATACATAACTTACATACATAACTTAACTTCTATGCTGATGAGACAAAGTTATAGGTCACTTTTCCTAAAAGATTTGTGTACAAATACTTTACATAAAAGCACAGATGAATAGAATTCATTCAGTCCAGACTTTCCTTTCCTCAGCAACAGATTCCAGCTTCTCCCAGAAGATTCCCAGACATTCCCATGCCAAATAAGAGAGCTAGACTCTCCAAGTCCTGGGTCTGCCCCAGAATCTTTATCTAGTGGGACTTAATAACCAGATACAGTTATATTGGGAGGATCGACTACTATTACTACTAACAGATTCTCCCAGATTGTCATGCTCCTCACCTGATTATGAAGCCCAGGGTAAGTCTGTACTCTGACCCTTATATTTTTTATCACTAACCACAGATCATAATCATAGGTGAGGTTAAGGACATGTATTGACCAGTAAACAGAGAGCTTCAACCCCACAAATCAGTAGAGCGCCTGCTGCCCCTGGACCAAACTGATAATCCACCCTTTATGGATCGAGGGTTAGGGTTAGGGATAGGGTTAGGGAAACCTTTGTTTATATCTAGGCATGAGGAAGATGGCAGCGTGGTCCGATTTCCCAAACTGTGTATGTGACTGTGCTTTATAGATGTCTTTGTATTGTGTGTAGCAGTGGTTCAGTCTTCTTCCACCCCTGGTGGGGCAGATGATGTGTTGGTGAAAGTTTGGCACTGAGCATTTGAGGTTAGCACTGTTGAAGTCCCCCACCACAATGAGCACAGCATCACGGTGTTGTGTTTGGTGAAGAGTGAGAGCTTCATGCAGCTCCGATAAAGCAGTGCCCATGTCTGCCTGAGGTGGAAAATAAATGGCGCTGACTATTACACAACTAAATTCCCGAGGAAGGTAGAAGGGGGGATCTGATGATCAGAAGTTCCATCTTGGGTAAGTAGGAGCTTGAAAGAGGTGAAATGCTCGCACTGTCGCACCAGCTGTGCACCAGCCTCACACGATATGACAAAAATATTTTACTTGAAGAGAAAGAATAAATAGAGTCTGGAGAGGGAACCCTTTACAGCTCGTATAACGTAAGTGACACTCACTCATTTCACAGGCAGTAAATGTAACTGCAAACAGATATATATGTATATATATATATATATATATATATATATATATATATATATATATATATATATATATATATATATATATATATATATATATATATATATATATATATATATATATATATATATATATACATATAGATGTGGGTAAAGTGCTGATGTATAAAAGGAAATAAACCAATGCAGGACATGTTATTACTGGAATCTGGAGTGTTATCACTCCACTTCATCACTCCGCTCTCACCATCTCTCAGTGTTTTCCTCCAGAATCATCATGTTGATGGTTATTATCATGTGGGTGTTAAGTGGCTGTGAAACAGAAACAGCAAATAAATGAGCAAAGAAGCAGAAGTGCAGGATGAACCTGCAGAGGAGGACTGCATGCAAATCGTTTCAGAACAGATGGTGGTCAGTGTTTATGATGCTAAACAGTGACCCAAAGCCAGCATGTGTCTGTCCTTATCTGCTAAATAAGCTAGAAAAATGATCCCAATGCCAGGAGAGTGTGTGGAAATATAAATCCTGTGATATTTACAGATGGAAACGGAAATCTGTTCAGGAAAAGCGGGCTACGTGATGAACATCCACGGCCCAGATTTCTTCTTTTCAACACACACACATACACACGTTTTCCCGGATGCAGTGCTCCAGGATTGTCTCTCCGCTGCGTCGACCTACTGTTCTTTTCTTTATTTAGATCAGAAGCTTACTGAACCCCTGCTGTTTTCACCCTGACATGAATTAATGAAGAGCGTCTGAGACGAGTCGGAGAAGAAGCTGTGTTTATGAACAGCAGGTCCTGCTCTGGGTCTGAGGTAGCAGAGCGATTAGCAGGTTTGGGGAAACATCCATCATTTATAACAGGCTTTTAATAAGCGTCTCTCTGGAGAAGACGAGACTGGGTTAAAACAGTGGTGCCTTAAACACCTCGGCAACCCGTCTGATCTTTCCAACAAACTTTAACAGCAAAGAAATAATTCAGACTTTATCATTACTGTAGTTTGGTACAAAGAAGCAAACAACATTCAGGGTTTGGTTATTTATTGAAAAAAGTTTTATTTTTAACGGGGGGGGGGGGTGTCAAACATGGTATTTTGTTTAGAATATATTTTATCAATAAAAAATATTTGATATTTTAAAAATTGGTTTCATAATTTAAATCCTTAGTTCATGTTCATGGGGATTGGTAAAAACAAACAAATAAATAAGTAATTAATTTAAAGAAATATATTTAAAAAATAATAAATAATGAATAAATAATTTTGCTTCTATTTTTCCTAAATTTATTCATTTATTAAATTTATTAGATATTGCTTTAGTACAAAGAAACTAAATATAAACTAACATTTCTTATTTCTTATAATGAATATTTTTGTTTCTTTATAAGATGGAGATAAAACATGAAAGCAAAATTTGTAATTTTTTAAAATGTATGAATTACTCAATAGTTCATGTTCGTGTGCACAAAAAAAATAAATAAATAAAGGAATGTCAAATATTAAAATTTTCCTCCTTTTTTTGTTTTACATTCAACTCGTGCTAATTATCTGCAGCTTCTTCGCTGGAACATTTAAAAATGCAGAAATTTTATCATTAATTCCTGAAAAACAGAGTATTGTATTTTTCTCCCCAGAAAAAGTTTTTTTAAAGAAAGTTTTTATCTTTTGTTCTATTCAGTTATATTGTTGAGAATATTTAATATGCAGCATATGAGGAAGGTTTTTAACAAGGTCTGAGGATCTCGGTGGTGTACTCAGCACACGCAGCACGCTTCCACTCACAGCTCCAGAATTCACAAATTTGAAAGCGATTAACGTTTGGCTTTGAAAATAAATTCACAATAATATTCACCAATCAATTCAGACCCAAAAGCAGCAGCAGCACAGAGAGGAAGTACTCGCCAAGGTTGTGTCTGACATTGCCGCCTTCTTTGTTCAGAGTGTCCTCGATTACTTCAACGTCTTTAGTCCCACGTGCTTAACCAGAACAAAACTCACATTTCCATCATCTGACTTCCAGAAATCATCAGTCATGTTATATTAACTCACCTGCTTAACCCCGCCCTAACAGGAAGTCAACGACTGGCAATTGTGTACAAAATAACTATTTGTTTACTTTTAACATTTTACTTTCATCGTCACAGAGCTGCTACTTTTATCTTTTACTCCTTTAATGTGTATCTTGGGGTTGTGTGTTCTGAAACATCTTTTTATTTCAGTGCCTCATTGATCACGAGGAAGAGCATGTCCTTCACATTATCCAGGCTTCCCTCCTGGGATCATTTAAGCTAAATGACTCATCATGCTAATAATGCTTCAGCATCTAATTCTAACAGCTCTGTTTTATCTCCAAGCGAGGTTCTTCTGTTCCAGTTCTGTTTCCATGAGAATTCTTTTCTCCTCAAACTCTGCGTCTGATCCGTATCTCTTTTAGATGGATGTTGATCATCCATACAACACGTCTTTCACTCATTCAGCAAAACTGAGGTTGTCCTCACACATACTTGTGTTTGCTCTGAGAGTCTGATACATTCAGTGAAGTTATTGGTGAAGAAATCACACAACTTACACAACTAATCAACTGAGGGTTAAGGGCCTTGCTCAGGAGCCCAGCAGGGGCAGCTTGTTGAACATCATTGTCCAGAGTTTGCTGTTTTAACAAGCTCCAATCGTCTTTTCTCCTTCTGGGAAGCTTTCCACTAGATGTTGGAGTGTGGATTTGTGATCATTCACATGTCCTACAAGACACTGATTTTAATCAGACTCCAGTTCCAGTTCATCCTAAAGACGTTCAATGGGATTGAGTCAGGACATTCGAATCTGGGATTTGAACTCACAACCTTCCAATCAGTAGTCCAAACCCTTAACCACTAAGCTAGCACATCCTCAAAGCCATGGTCTGGTGTTCGCTCGGTCTGCAGAGTGTGAAAGCTGTCTGATCTCAGAATAATGTTATTTAGTTCGACTTGTCACGTCACTTCCTGTTTCATGGTTGGTGATGCTGGGGAAAGGGTTGTTATGTTCAAAGTACACCCCTTACCGTCACACCCATGTTTGGCTCTTCACCAAATGTCCACAGCACACAGTTGTATATAATGTTACCTTCCATGGAACTAAGAGTCTCAAACCCTGTTCCATCATGACAATGTTCCTGTGCACAAAGCAGCTCCATGAAGACATGGTGTGGAGGTGAAGGATGGACTGGAAGAACTGGAGTGTCCTGCACAGAGCCCTGACTCTGACTCAACCCCACTGAACACCTTTGAGATGAACTGGAACTAGAGTCTCCTCAACATCCCAACATCAGAGTCTGATCTCACTAATGCTTTTGTAGAACGTTGGAATGATCACAAATCCACACTCCAACATTTAGTGGAAAGCTTCCCAGAAGGTAAGGTAAGGGAGGGGAGAGGGCTGGTGGAGTCTATGAGGGTTTCCCACTTAACATCCCGTGAGATAGAAGAGCCAAGAAATCCTGAATGATTCCACAGCAGCTGAACACAGTACTGTTCAGTGCTGTTCAGGATGGGAACGGAGTGCTGAGAGTTTGCTTGAGAAGAGAAGAGAAGAGAAGAGAAGAGAAGAGAAGAGAAGAGAAGAGAAGAGAAGAGAAGAGAAAACAAGGCCATGTAGGTGTGATGGTCAGGGGTATGTTATGTTCATAAAATTTTCACAAAACTTTTCTCAAAAACTTTCACAGAACTTTTCTCACCTTTGTGGTGAAAGTGAAAAAGCCAGGTCTCATGCTGGCCTGCCTGACTCAAAATCATCAGGAATTCAGCTATTCCTGCTGTTCCTCCAAAAAGTGCTCTCTTTAACCACTTGAAATGTTGCTACCAAAGTCAAAGAACAAACGCAGCAGGTGGAGGAACCTAATGGGATGCTGACCACTTCACAAAGCTCTGATTCTATGCTTTGCCCTGTAACACTGGCCTGTTTTCTATCCATTAGCACATTTCCACATTTCAGATCTTGTGTTTAAGATGGTGAAGATCCCAGAGCTCCCAGCATGTGGCCATGTGTAGCAGCCAGATGGAGGCCATGGAGAAATGTTCTACACACGGAGCAGGGTGTAAAAGCTCCCAGCTGCTCCCACTTCCTTCTTAATTACTCTCTTAATTTCAGTGTTTTCAGAGTTTTAGCCATGGTGTGCTCGTTAAACACGGCCATTAGACCCTGCATGTCCACGGTTCTCCCAGATTCCTCTGATTCAGTCTGTGGATTTCAGTAATAAAGCTGACCCATGAGAACGTCCAGATGGCTTGATGTTCTTCTTAAACTGATTTAAGAAAAGTCATTTTCCAGAATTCATCGGAACTTATTTATATAAATAGTGGAATGCTTGTCCAACACCATCAGAGTGTTTTATTCCTTTTACACCACAGGAACTAGAGAAAAATGATCATTCTGTATTTATTAAGAAAGAAAACAAATAATAACAGAAGCCTAGCTTAGGATAAAAAAAAGAAACCCTCCCTGAAGTCCACTGCATGTTAAAGTGAGAAAACAATCCAGAAATCCAGTCATAAATTCTGTTAGGGTTTTTTTTCCTTTGATCTTTTCCTTTTATGTCTCTTTCACATCCCCACAGTGTCTCTCTGTTTATTCTCTGTAATGAAGACATCCTGTTCCTCTTATTTAAAGCACAGTTAGGAGGTGTGAGGTGCGAGGCGCTCCATCCCTCAGGGAATTTGTCCATTTCCATGATGAATGCACTTTTTATTTTTGTGACACGTAATTGCTCTTAAAAGGCCATCAGTGTGAATCATGGGAAGTGTGTGCAATCAGCGCTCTCAGACGAGCACCTGCTGCTGCAACTCTGAACTCTCGCTGCAATTAAAGCCCGAGACACTAGTCATAAGCAGCGCTGTGTTTTAAAGGTCCAAACGAGCAACCAGGGACGCTTTTCAGCCCGCTGTCAGGAGCGTAATCAGACATTCTGGTGACTAATAGTCAGGGGAGCAGCCGTGTGATCACTTACGGTGATGGAGGTGATGGAAAGAGGCGGCTGTGTCTGTAATGCTAACAAAATACGAACATGTTTTCACTTTCCAAGGAATGTCACAAGAGATGTTCAGAGAGATCTGAGAGAAGGTGGAATCACTCGTTATTAACCATCCCAGAACATCTGAAAAAGATCACCTAGACTTTTTTCCCGGTCTTCACCTGTCCTGATACGATGTGCTTTTCTGTAGCTGTTCATCAGCAGCTCATCTGCCTGATGGTCTGTGTGTTGAGATGCTTTTCTGCTCACCATAGCTGTAAAAAATGGTTCCTTGAGTTATTTGATTGTCTCTGTCCTATCAGCTTGAAGCAGCAAGACTTTCTCACCTGTGGAACCGGATGTTTTTTGTTTTTAGAACCACTCTCTGTAAACTCTAGAGAAATCTGTATGTGAAAATCTCAGATTTCTGAAACCACCGACAACCATCTCACGCTTACAGACACTGAGATCGTTTTCTGATCTTATCTGATGTTTGATGTGAACTTTGTGAAGTGAAGCTCTTGACCTGGCTCTGCATGACCTTTTGCATGATTGATCAGATAACTGCATGAATAAAGTGAGTGTGAACTGAATAAATAACAAAACCCTCACACTTGCTGTAGTCTAAGATGAATACCACACTTTAGGATGTGCTGTTACAGGAAAATAATCAACCTCAGGGTAGTGAGAGTGAGTCTGCTTCATCACAACACATCACCACTGATTACTTTACTACATCAGCACAACACACACATTACAAAATAAATGAATTAATTAACCAGAATCATAATTGAAGGAAGTAAAGTGTGTCAGTGAAACAGTGTCAGTTATAAACATACAGTGTGTGTAATCAGTGTGATAAAAAAAAGAAGCTCTGATTAGATTAAATTGGATCAGAAACAGGATTTTTAAAAAGTGAAAATAAATCATTATAGGTAAATGTGATAGGTATATAGATTGATCAGGATGATAGCGTGGGTTCTTTTTATTATTTTTTCTTTATAATTTTTTTTATCCGCCAGCTTTTTCACCATGTCTCATCTCTTTCTCCACTTTTTGAAACTTCAAACCACATCATATTTCAGATGAACGGTGTTCCGCACTTCTGCCCGATTGCTCCGTTCCTCTTCATGGATCTGATACACAACACACTCGAAATTATATCACATTTGCCTTTCATAGCGTGTGACTGTGTTAGACAGATGACATCGGAGCCTCGAGAGGGTTCGGGGTAATAACGGTGAGAGAAGCTCTATAAGCCACCGAAGCCAAGAGCAGCGCTACTGCCTTCTTTATTTTCTCTGTGATGTGGAGGTGGAGGTCTTTGAAGTGTGACTGATGAAAAACATGATATGAACAACTGAAAGTAGAGGAGGGAAAAATCACTTCTGCCAAGAGAAAAAACGGCAATGTGCTATAGGAGTTATTCTCTGCACTGAGATGAAATTTATATATATATATATATATATATATATATATATATATATATAGAAAAAACGTGCATTTCGGCTGTTGGAATCGATTTGTTTCACCTGAAGTTTCAGGTGTGAAGATAAGGTCAGGAATCAGGCGTCTTTCTTATACCATGAGTGTGTTCTGCATTCTGATTGGTCCGAAAATGTTGATTCATTTTCTATAACAGCATCTCTTACAGGGTTTATATTAACACACTTGTTATTTCTACTATGTTATCGTTACTATAGTAACATTTAAAGCAGAAAAAAATCTTCCGCATGTATGGAGATGTTTATGTATCGTGTTTGGAAGGAGTCTCCAGTGTCAGTACTTTGTAACAGTCAGAGTTAAAGCTGTAAATAAGTTTTCTGACATCATCAGGAATGAGGAGTTTGTGTAGTGATTCATTTGTTTTACAGACATTAACCAAAACAGATTAAAAAAAAAGTTTCACACATAATTCTTTAATAAATATAAATCATAATTGTCGGCAAATTGCTGTGATAAATGTGCTGTTCTAGGAAATTAATCAACTTCAGAGCAGTGACAGTGGCTCTGCTTCATCACACACACACACTGTGTTTTATTTTTTCTCACTTATTATATATATATTTCTACCAAATAAAACCCAATTACTTTAAAACATAAACAAAACCCAGAGCTGACAGGCTGAAAATAATTACAGTCCACCGAGACTGAAGTGTTCGCTCACTTCCATAAAAAAAATCTTATAAAAAACTTTCCGCTTTCAGTATTCAGTGCCTTTTCTCCTAATAAATGTGACTTTTTGTTTTGTTTTCTGGGCTTTTGTGACTCCTGTTCCTATCACGACCCATTAAACTGATGTTTCATTTCCTGCCAGCTCTGTTCTGTTCCTCGCTTGTGCTTATTGCCCCTGTGTTGTGTTCAATCTCGCGTACACGTCATAAATAAAGCTGCAAAACCCTGAACCCACAGGCCTTTTCCTCAGCATTAGCCATGATGAACTATCTGCATTATGGCCGTTTGCGGATCACGCACTCTCCTCTAGGACATGCCGGAATGACATTATTGTCATCTTTATTTACAACCATAAAGTCTTTCTTTTCTTTTTTTTCTGCTCCAGCGTTCGGCGTCCGTCCGCCTGCTGAGTAAACAACAGCAACACAACGAGCCTCTGCTGGGACATAACACAGGATAACGACAGGAAGTCATGTTGTGTTTTGAGAAATCTGTACAGATCATAATGTGTGTGCTTGTTCTGGCTATACAACTTTTCCAGTGGAACTGTTTGTGGAATTAAAAGAGAAAGTTTGAGCATGCCGAACCCTGCAGCTCATTACCGACACTGAGGAATGGTGCTGTTTCTTTAATGGCTTTTCACAGGAAAGAAAAGTCATAAAAGCTGCTGAAGCCTCGCCTCTGCAGCTCCTCACAGCACACAGAAAATGGCTAGACTGAATTCTGAAGTAGTTTGAAATTATTTCTACATCTTTACAACTCACGGCATTGATTCCCTGATGCATTATGTCAAGTTTCTATACACTATACACCCATCAGCTATAGCCTTAAACCACTGACAGGTGAATTGAAGAACGTTGCCGATCTCGTTACAGCAGCACCTCGTTACGGGGGTGTGATTAATTAGACAGCAAGTGAACGGTCATATCTAGAAGTTGACGTGTTAGAAGCAGGAAAAATGGGCAAGTGACTTTAGACTTTTACAACATTGTGATATTTTGAGGACTGGGTCAGAACATCTCCAAAACAGCAGGTCAGGTCTGGTGCTCCCAGTATGCAGTGGTTAGAACCTACCAAGACTGCTCCAAAGAAGAACAAACAGAGAAGTCACCTTCACACCTCAGATTCTCTGATGCACATAGGGAGTGAAGACTAGTCCATCTGGTCCAGTTCCACAGAAGAGCTACTGTAACACAACCTGCTGAAGAAGTGACTGGTGTCTCTGATAGAAAGGAGTCAGATCACACAGAACATCACAGTTCACTGCATATGGAGCTGCAGAGCCTCAGAGTGACCATGCTGACTACTGGACACCACCCAAAGCTCCTACAATGGACATCAGAACTGGATCATGGAGCAGTGGCAGAAGAAGGATATCTGGTCTGATGAATCACAGTTTCTTTTACATCATGTGGATAGGTGGGTGTGTGTCGATTACCTAGGGACGATATGACACCAGGATGCATTATGAGAAAAAGACGAGCTGGTGGAAGCAGTATGATGTTCTGGACAATGTTCTGCTGATCCTTATTTACCGTATCAACAAGAAGTCTTTCAGTTACAATTAAACGAGATGGAATCTCTACACTCTATCCCAACCTAGGCTGTTTTTCTTTTATAAGGTCCTGACGAGATGGTTATTTTCGTCTGCTTTATTTTTCTGGAACAAACAATTAATATACAAACTAAAATATTTCCCAGAAGCAGGTAGACTTTCTTCACCTCTATCCACATTTCCAGGTCTGGGGAGTCATTAATGTGTTTTCCTCAGCACAGTGACCTCTGAAAGCCAAAGCCCCCCTCTGTGCATGTGGAGGATGGGTTCACTGTACAGGAGGAACCCAATTTAAAGCTGTGGTTCAGTGACTCCATGACTGAGGGGGGCAGTGTGGTTATCACTGCAGGGTGAAAAGAGTACAGCCTCGCTCTGAGAGTGCTTTATTGCTCGGATTGCCTTGTTTCAGCCGTCCAAACAACAATTAAGACCCAAACTCTACAAAGAAAGTGCACACCTTCATGTTGTGAGTTACGTTTATGATTTAAATGCTGTTTAAAAGAGAGCTTTGCCTTTAACCCTTTGGCTCGGCATCATGGCTGACCCTGTGCTCTGACTTCAGCTTCTTAAGCTGGGATATGTGAAGAAAAGAATTTCGCTGTGCTGTAAGGTACCTGTGACAAATTATACCTTTTTCTTCTACTGAGGAATCTGCTATGTCTTTAAGATACATGTCTTTTCTTTGTGTTTCTCCCTAGCTAGTGCATGGATGACAGGAACCTCGGAGCGACTGCTGCTGTGGGTGTTCTCCATGCTTGGTCATTCACGTCAGTTCCATTTCTGCAGGCTGTTTTCAGCTTGCTTGGTCGACATCTCTTTCCAGCGCTGATTCACTGTGTAGGCCCCTGTGTAGGCCACTGCCTCCAGCTGAGCCATCACAACCTTTATCTCTGGATTTCCTCCTCAATTCTGCATCTCTGTTCAAATCTACTTGACTTTTAAAAGTAAACTCTGAGAAGTATTGCATCTTTGAGCCCTAAGACCTGTTCAGGCTTCAAACCACATAGAACTGCAGGCAGGGTTAGAGTTAGAGTTCTGCATCTTGGTCTTGATGGAAATTACTTTTCTTCTATATGTACCATTTACGCAAGGTGAAGCCTGAATTTAATGTGAATCTCTTGCATGGATGGTTCTTTGTTCTCACCCTCAGGGATTAGTACTACTATTTGAAGGCATTAGAGTTACAGAAATGCTGAGAGTGCTCTTATTACTGAATGCTCTCATCTGCAAACTGTCAGTAAAGCCAAGGAGTGGGATTGACAGGTACGATGCAAGATTCAGCATGTTTACAGACAAGTGAAATTCATCATTAAACATAGAAATGCCATAGAAATATATATACTATATATAATGCCAGAAATAGACGAGATGGATACTAGAAGTTTCCTGCCCACTCCCTCTGCACAATCCTGAGCACTTCTGCAGAACATCCTCAAGGTAGACAGTTTGCACCAATCACACCCATTCCAACAGAAAGTTGGTCCAATCCTGGCCGTTCTATCAAAAAGCTGACCCACCCACTTCTTCAATGCCCGTGATCAATCCTGTCCATTCCCACACATGGGTTCGCTTTAATGAACTTATTTGGTTCTATTTCCCAAATTCTAATAAACAACCATGTCATTTAAACCTCAGCAACTCTGACCAGGATAAAGCTTTAATGTTGTTCAAGCTATGGATCTGATTGCTGCACATGCTGAGGTCAAAACCAGGAAACAACAAGGAAATATCAAGACTATTGACCAAGAATGTACAACAGGCTGATGAAAGATCTTACACAAGAAACAGAGAGGACGAATCAGCAAAGATAAACAGAGGGAGGAACTGAAAAAAAAATTATAATAAAAAAGACAAAGGATCAGACATGCAATCGTTTACTGTATATCCATCCATTCATCCATTCTTTATACCACTCATCCTACTGAGTCAACCTGAAATCTATCCCAGGAGACCTGGGGCACAAGGCATGCCAGTCTACCACAGGACACACACACACACACACACACATTGATTCACATAGTACAGACATGTTAGAGATGCCAATCAGCCTTCAGAGCATGTCTTTGGACTGCCCCCAGTGTCCTCCCCAGGGCAGAGGAAGAACATACAAGCTCCATATACACAGTGGAGGCAGGAATCCAACCCCCAGGTGTGTGGCAAATGTGCTAGCCACTAAGCCCCCTCATTTACTGTACATGTCACACAGAAGTCTAACACAAACTCTGGAATGAAGAGGCGTATTTTCACTCAAAAGTTATATACAGTCCTACTTCCAACATGTCAGGCTGTTTTTATTTCCTCACACTGTCACATCCTGAAGAATCAGTTCTGGCTTCTGTGTTTGTCCTGAACAAATTTGATGGACAGTTAATATATCTGACCTGTCCAGGGAAACCTTGTCAGTAGTGATGGTAGAAACAAGAAATATGAATGCAGTCTGAATCTATTTATACCCTTATTCTCAATGGAAAGGGTTTAAACTGAAACAGACACCAGTTACTGTGACCAAGGCTTCATCTTCTTTAAATATAATCATTCAGATTACACACTTTCAACATCATACACACATAAACCTGGTTCTAAAGCTGCATGAGAGTGGCTCCTTCAGGAAAACTGGAAAACCTGTACGATAATGGATAATGCTAATTTAGCGTTATTACTGATTTTATTAATGTTTACTGCTAATGATAACAGACCCCATGTTTGTAAAGTTGTGCAGAATTTGTGTGATTTTGTTATGGACCACAGCAATGCTGCATTCTCCATTCTGGTTGGTCAGAAGCTGTTGATTAGTTTCCTATAACAGCAGTTCTGAGAGTAGAGCAAGTTCATATTAATGCACAGCTGTAATTATAATTAACTATGCAGATGTTTTAGCACTGGGGCTTGCACATCTTTGCGGTTTCTCAGTCTTTAATGAAAAAAAAAAGATAATCATCAGCAAAGTGGTGAAGATAAGCGGAATACAGCACTAATAGGAAAAATCATCTTCACTGGTGGAAGTGGAAACTCATCACATCTGCATGTTATGGTTCAGAGACTTCTGATGTGCTTTCACTGGATTCGGTTAAGACTCGGATCAAAAGCGGTCGAGTCAGAATAAAGTACTGAGGACGGATTAACACAATCCTGAAGTTTGTAGTGCACTTAAAGGGATTATAGCAGCTAGCACAGAAGCTAATCCTATTAAAGCAGAACACATGGTGAACCCCTTGTTCCCTTTGCTCTCTCTCTCTCTGACAGTTGAATGTTTAATGACTCTGGAATTAATTAAGGTCAGATATTCTGACCGTGACGGTGTGCGAGGCTGCTCCTTTCAGCTAAAAGCATGCTAATGAGGACAATGCTGCTTTTCCAAAGGGGTGAGACGTCACCAAAGCCTTGCTGAGGCATGATAAACTATAACCCTTTGTGTTTTGACAGCCTTCTGAAAAGTACATTATTCATTTACACCTTTTACACCTAATTGGATCGACTTTCGCCTTATGAGGTCTTTGCCCACGGACACCACTTTGATTTCTCTGGCTCACGTGGAGCCGCTGTGCTGACATGGAACAGGTTGGGCTATAAATGTCTAAGCACGGGGTGGTCAAGACGACGAGATGGAGGTCTCTAATCTGTCCGTCACTCTGATTGACAGGTCGCTCTGGTGAACTTGATGGTATGGAGCTGCTGGGAGACTCTGAGATGTTCGATGTTAGGAGCCAATGTTATGAGGAGAGCCTGCTGATGTGCTTGTGTCTATTAAAGCATGGGTATTGAAATATGTGAGTGGAGGCCTGGGAAACCTTTCACATGGTGAAATTCTGACAGGTTCTACTTATTATATCCCGTATTGTTCTCCTCAACCCGAAGTAAAGTTCTAGCATTTTAAAGTGACAAGGCAGAAAATTCCAATCCCACTGAAAGACATCTGCTGCTACATTTATAACCTCATGCACTGATGGAAAAACAACATTACTCACATGTTCCTCAGATAGCTTTAGGACTGCAATTGCTGAGAACAGTTTGCACTCGAGTCACTCACTGAACAGTCACTAACTTCAGTTTAATACATCAGACTTTAAGTTAAAACTCTAAAGAATTCAGAAATGACTCAAGTTCCTGGCACTTTCTGACCATATAGCCCACACTTCTAGAAGAGTAATGATTTATAATCACACTCTCCAGGGATGGGTTCCTCTGGTTCCTCTCAAGATTTCCTCCTCATATCGTCTCATGGAGTGTTTCTGCATCACCGTCACCTCTGACTCAATCAACAGGTATAAATGTATACATTTTTTTTATTTATTTAGAATAGATCTTGGCATGCTCTGTCCTGGGCTGATTGTGTGACACCATTTGTTTTGACCTTAAATTCTTTCTGTTCTGTTCTGATGAACATGCGATGAACACATACACACGGTTTCTTCGTCTGCAATTTAGATAACCCTTTTAATAATAAACTTACCAAACCGCCAGTCTACAACCAGGTCTGTTTCTGCAGTCTTTTGTTTACGGATAGATTACACCTTTCTTCTGTATAAATACCCCGTTTATCTCAGTAAATTATAAAGGGTTTTTCTATCCCTGTCTCTGTGTGGTTCTTTAGCAATAATTTCCCTGATATCAGCAGAGGTAGCTTAAGCAGCACGACTCAGGCTTCTTCTCTGAGTGAACCTGAAAATTCTGCCAGCTTTCTGTTTATATACCGATCAGCCATAACATTGTGAGCAGTGAGAGGTGAAGTGAATAAGACTGAGTATCTCCTCATCATGGCACCTGTTAGTGGGTGGGATATATTAGGCAGCAAGTCAACATTTTGTCCTTAAAGTTGATGTTAGAAGCAGGAAAAATGGACAAGCTTATGTAAACTGTATGGCTGCTTACAAAGAACCGACCCAAGCCAAGCATTCCATGTCAAGGGTCCTCACAGGAAGTCGTGCCACCAAGCTTGGGCTAAAAATTAAACACACCTTTTAAACACATGCTGAAGGCAACGTTGGTATCATGGGTTGACTCTTTCACAACAGGTTTCAATGACTGAAAAAAAATTTGCAAATTCGTGAACTCACTTCAGTTGGTTTTGCTTGGTTTTCCACTGACGCGCACAAGGTTTGAACGGCTCCCGGACGTACGCGCAACTCAGACGATGTTCAATTCAGTTCAGCTCGGTCTTATGCCGAAAAATGCTTCGTATGCCGATGCAAATTTCTTAGAAAATTTCAATTCTTAAGGTGAAAATTCATAAAGGAGGGCATTCAGATGCTGAGGTTCCAGTGTATTAATATTATTTCACAAACTAGGATTCAGCTGTGGAGGGATTAAGCTCGAGCTTGGTGTAACACTTAATAATTGACCGCTTTGCTGTGATGTAAATTATACTTCATGTTTAAGATATTACGAGTAAGAGATCTGCAACACATTTCTGCTCCCCACTTTTAAACCCAACTCTGGATTGTTTACACGGTGAATCTGGTGCAGCTCCATAGCCCAAGTCAGACTTTATTATGGAGCATTAAGGCTGTCCACAGATCTCAGGATAATGAGGAAGATAATTATCTTGAACATTTTGCTCAATATCCATAATAATTATTCAACCTGTTTCTGCAGAATGCTGAACGAGGAGCTCGCGATTTAATGCACCGCAGCTAATAAACACTAACATTAGCCCAGCTCAGTAATATCACACATCAGAGACACACTGAGATTCATTTTAATGCTAGAAGATCCAGATAATTACAGGCTTCAGTGTGTCTCTCCAGTTTAGTCCGCTTTAATAGATATAAAGTAAGCGAAATGACCAGAATGATAATAATATACGATGATCACACTTTAATTTTACATGATAAAGGTATTTTAATAAACTTTTATTTAGCAATTATAAATATAAAGCTGAAGTACTCAGGTCTGTGGGGAACATTATCAAAAACAAAAACTCAGTCTAGGTTTTATTATTCAGCTTCTCTGTCAGTTTCTACAATGCTAAACTATAAGACCTTGATTTCTTGTTAGCAACGTTAGCCTTGTAGCTCCAGTGCAAGGTTAAAGACACAAAATTTACATAGGTGTGAATCACTGCAATGAAAGTAAGCATGCTTTTTAAAAAATATATATATATATATATTTTATTTGTTTATTTTTGATCAATTTACAAGATCGAACAGAAGAAATCCTTCACGTTTTAACTGATTCTGATACATCAACACATCAGATTTAAGCCACATTATTAGCTAATAAACTATAAACACAGTGTAGAGATTGTGAGAGAATTGCTATAAGACTGATCTAAATCTCCAACATGTTCCAGCTTAATCATGTAATTAATTATTGTAAGAAATTAAAATCCATTCAATTTCGTTATGAAAAAGATGCTACACCATTACGTAGATGTTTCCCTACAAATGAGGAAGTCTGATAAACTCCACAGCCAGGGTTTGAGAATTTTTCCCCTTCAAGAAAAGAGCAGGTTGATGTTGGTGTGTTTGCAGAGCAACACTGCCATCTAGGAGATGTGCTGAAGAAGAACCTTCTGAACTACTGGCCTGGTGTTAAGGATTCTTTCATCTCTCCACTCGTACGAGGTTTTATATATATATATATACACATACACAGCTCTGGAAAAAAATGAGCCCACTGCAAAATAATGAGTTTCTTCTGTTTTTTTCTTCCAGGTTCATGTATTGGTCAGATGAAGTGTTTTGTTTCATTTTTTTGTGAACTGCTGACAATATTTCTCCTAAATTCAAAATATAACTGTTATTTAGAGTGTATATTTAAAGGAAATGACAACACATCAAAATAACCCAAGATCATGCAGTATTTGCAGAGCTTTAATAACTCAAATAAAACAAAATGTAAATAAATTGTAAACAAATTGTGTTAATGCTTTGGCTAAACAACATTAAGAGATCAGTCTTTGGTGGAATAACCCCGATCTGCATGTTTTTTGGCTCCATGATCTCCACCAGTTTCTCACATTACTGTTGGGGAACTTTATACCACTCTTTTTTCAAAAAAGCAAACAGCTCATCTTTACTTGATGGCTTGTGATCATCCATCTTCCTCTTCATAACATTCCAGAGGTTTTCAATAGGGTTCACATCTGGAGATTGGGCAGTGGTCTCTTATTTTTTTATATATATATATATATACACACACCAATTGATCTTACAATAAACCTGTGGACAAACATGTATTAAGGTTGGAATAAAAGGCCTGAAGTGCAGACCTCCATCAGAAAAGATCAGTAGTCATGTTGCAATGAAGGAACCAGAGATTGAAAAAGATGAAAGCTCCACACCTTAAAGATGTGGTAGCTTAGTGGTTAAGGTGTTGGATTACTGATCAGATGTTGTGATTTTGAATCCCAGGTCCACCAAACTGCCACTGCTGGGCCCCTGAGCAAGGCCCTTAACCCTTAGTTGTATAAAATGAGATATAAATGTAAGTTGCTCTGGATAAGAGCAAATACCAGAAATATAAAAATTTGTTGATGGATTAGTCTAGTATCAACAGTTAGTCTAGAACATACTACTTTCATGACTGAACACAGATAAACTTTTTCTTTGAAATAAACTTACATTATTAATTCAATAGTTGAATAAATGAGCAGAATTTTATAGTCACATGATCAGTACTGCATGTTACATGACTTTTACTGTTTCTGGGGAAAAGGTTGTTATAACTACAGTGCATCACAATTAATTCTTATGGGTTAAATTTCTTATTCTTTGATCTCAGCCACACATGATCATCTGTTACAGCAATGTTTTTATGAAGAACAGATATTATACATCTTTTTTTATGAAGAACAGATACATCTGAATGTAAAAGTGTGATGTCACTAGGGGGTTTCTAGGGATTTAAGTAAGCTGCAGCCCCAGTAGTTGCCCCTAAGGGTCACTGCAGCTCCTCATTTCCTGTGCCTGTGTACAGCCTACCTCATGTCCTACCTGACCTTCATAAATGAGTCCTGGATCATGGATTCCACCTCCTCTGTTAGCTCCCTGAAATCAGGCTGGCATACGGTATGTGGATGACTTGCTCTCTCTCTTACGCTCTCATACAGAGTTTCATGCATTAGCTCTTGGCCTGCGATAGCACACAATGCATCCAGCTGCTCCAGAGGCTGAAGTGGGATCTCAGGACAGCGTAGAGCTTTAAGAACGGCTGGAGCAAACTTCCCGAAATGTGCAGTGGAGCACAGAACAACCGGACACCTCTTATCATGCAGCCGGTCAGCCACAGATTTAGCCACGGCTGTGTGAGTGTCCATGATGTAGCCAGTTTTTGAGTGTACTTTCTGAATAGTATTCAGACAGTCATCCTCTGAGCACCACCCCGCCTGCACATCCTGCTGTATCCTCCGTAAGAAATCCTCAGACACGGTGAAGCACTGCTCTTTCTCAAGGCTTGCGAACAAATCCCGGACGAGCTGACCGTCCCCGCTGGACACATAATGCAAAAAACGCTCCACATTGGAAGACTTCAGAATGTCAATAGCAGGAGAATGTGATAGCATGAGCTTTCTACCTCTGAGATCATACTGACCAGTAGAGATAAAATCTGAAACTATGCAGTTATGATTAGATGCGCAAATGATGTTCCTTATTGGCACACCCATTTGTTTAGCGTAGACAGCAGACATGGCATTTCCAAAGTTTCCAGTGGGGATGCACACATCGATGGGCTCCCCAAATTTCACCACACCGTCTCTGAGGAGGTCCAGGTACGCAGACGAATGGTAGACCACCTGCGGAAGCAGCCGCGCCCAGTTGATGGAGTTAGCCGTGCTAAGAACAGTGGCATACTCCACCGCAAAGTAACCAGCCAGCCTCGAGTCACCAAACATTTCCTTGATGGTCCTCTGGCAGAAGTCAAAGTCAGAGAAGACGCTCACAGACCTGGTGTGGCCCTGCTTGAAACCAGTCATCTGTAGTTTCTGTATTACACTAACGCCTCGCTCAGGGAAAAACACCAGCACACCAATACGCTGCCTGTCGCTTTCTCGGAGGTTACTGAACCCACTAAGAACTGCACTTCCTGTGTCCCCAGATGTGGCCACAAGGATCAAGTAGTTGCACATCTGCGGAAGGCAGTGAGCGAAGAGCTGTGGCATTAACTGAAGTGCCAGGTCTTTAAAGGAAGCAGTGGGTCCATGGAAGAGCTCCAGAATGTACTGATCCTCAGCAAGATGCTTAACAGGTGCCACTGATTTGCTGGCAAAGTTCTGCCCGTAGGCTCGGTCAACCATCGAGCGAAGTTCTGTTGGAGAAATATCTAGTGGATGTATGCATTTCTCAAGGATGACCAAAGCACGCTCAGGATAAGACATATCGGCTAATCGTAACCATTCAGGAGGTTCCAGTTTCGGGAATCCTTTATTAGGTACATAAAGGCCACCATCAGGAGCTAATCCCTCCACGACGACATCGCTGAAGAACTTCATGTCACAGTTGGACTCTGATCTATGGCCCCTGGTGGAGATGTAGGTCTCAGAGTCCTTATATTTTTCTAGAACCCTAACAACCTTCTCTGCTACCTCCTCTATAGTGTCTCCCCTTCCACAAAACACTCTGGCATCCAACCACTTCTCATAAAACTGCTTCCGGTACTCTAAGATCTCCCTCATGGAGACTCCAGCATCCTGACCTACAATTCTGTTCACCTTCATTCTGCCCAGCCTCTCCACAATGTCTTCAGTGTCCACGTCCAGATAGAGAGTGATTCCTGAGCGTTTCATGTGCTGCATGGCGTCTGGGTGAAGCGGGTTCGAACCCGTCAATGAGATCACACATCCAGAAGCCGAGAGGTTGCACACAGCTTGCCCTTCTTCAGTGATAAAACGGTCGCCACCGACTTGCGCCAGCTTCTCTGCTACTGTCATCCCCCACGTCTTCTCCAGAACATCATCGTCTATATCGATTACAGGCTTCCTGAGTCTGTGGGACAAAATCCGTCCCACTGATGTCTTCCCAGCTCCAGGAGGACCCATGAGGAGAATGTTTGTCTCCTGAGAACTCTTCGTAGACAGACATGATGTTATCACGTGTAAAGACAAGCCAGCGGAAGAACCACAGATTTTGAGGTACCTCAGTTTCTCCGTTTTAGTCAATAAAGAAAATAAGTGTCTAGCCATCATCTTTTTTAGGAAAAGGATCTGAGAAAGAAGAAATAAAAGTTTCAGTGGCATTAGTTATTAATTCGCTAAGTCAATGAAGATACAATTAAAGAATGTAGGCACTGTGTCATTACAATTTAGCTGTAAACAGTGACACCTGCTGGAGACTTGGAGTATTTCAGGTTAACTGAAATAGAAAGGGAAAAGTCTGTAATATTCCTCCTTTTCCCTTTTTGAGCTTTGTTCATTCCTTAATTTTTGGAAATACATTCAAACACATCAAATATGTTTTTCCTGTTGTTTGAGTAATGTTGGCATAATAACGGTGATATAATGAATTTTAGAAACTCATAACATTGAAGAAAGTCATTAGAAAACATGCTGCAAACATTAAACGATTTTACTATGTTTACATATTCTATCAGTACATTTTATTCTAATGTATAAAATGGTTTTAAAAAATAACAGCAGAGAAATGTTTGAATAAAAACCAAATGTGTAGAATTTGTATTTATCTCTCTCTTCTTTATGTGCAAGAGATTGGATTTCTTTAACCAGTGTCAGTCTATCAGACTGGATCATTCTTTGTCTAAGAAAATCTATCTACTTCTGTAATTATATGATCACTTGACTTACAGAGATCTAATGTACTGGCTCTGTGGCAGTTAAATACTTTCTATATACACCAATCAGACATAACATTATGACCACCTGCCTAATATTGTGTTGGTCCCCGTTTTGCTGAAAAAACAGCCCTGACCCGTCGAGGCACGGACTCCACTAGATCCCTGAAGGTGTGCTGTGGTATCTGGCACCAAGATGTTAGCAGCAGATCCTTTCAGTCCTGTAAGTTGGCCTTCATGGGCCCCACCTCACAACTTACAGGACTTAAAGGATACTTGTGATCGATACTGACCACTGCAGACCGGGAACACCCCACAAGAGCTGCAGTTTTGGAGATGTTCTGATCCAGTGGTCTAGCCATCACAATTTGGTCCTTCAACAAACTCACTCAAATCCTTACACTTGTCCATTTTTCCTGCTTCTAACATCAACTTTGAGGACAAAATGTTGACTTGCTGCCTAATATATCCCACCCACTAACAGGTGCCATGATGAGGAGATACTCAGTCTTATTCACTTCACCGGTCAGTGGTCAGAATGTTATGACTGATCAGTGTTAAGCATTAATAGCTCTGTATCTGACACTATGCCATTGTTTATGG
>NC_080710.1:32845779-32848279 GCF_019097595.1 Hemibagrus wyckioides | reverse complement strand
GTTGCCAAGCAACAGTTCTCATGGCAACGCTGAAGTAAACCAACTGCCCTGTTTGTACCGTGAGGCGGAAGTGTTTATAAATCTATAAGGCGATCTGTAAACAATCATCTTTTAATTTTTACGTAAAAGTAGTTTTTGTATTGTGTTTTTGTGTAAAAGTCACCATGTCTGGTTTAATCCATCCTACTGAGAGGATTTATAGCCTTATTCCCAGAGAGGAGGCCAGAAGGGAAAAAGCTCCAAGGTGAGACTTCAGCTCTGAGTTTAAATATACATTATTATATAAATATATTATTATGGTTCTGTAACATGTCATAAATAAACATTTACACAGGTACAGAAAAGAACATTTAGTAATAATAATAATAATAATAAAAAATAATGCTTTCATACATAAGGAAAAAAGGTGTGTGTCTGTGTCACATTATATAATTAATATAATTTATAGTTACATTTATTGTTGTTAAAATAATATTTGTATTTAATGTTACATGGTGCGGCAAATACATAAATAAGTAGACAAACAAACCACAACTAAATAAATAAATAATAAAAAACAAAATAAATAATAAATAAATAAATATGTAAATAAATAAATGAAGAAACAGAAATTACCTACATAATAACTAAGTAACTAAATAATAAATAAATAAATAATAAATAACTAAATAATAAATAAATAGGTAAATAAAGAAACAAATAATAATTAACTCAATAATAACTAACTAACTAATCAATAAATCAATAAACAAATAAGTAAATAATAAGTAACTAACTAACTAAACAATAAATAATAAAAAAGTAAATAAATAAACAACAGCTAAATAAATAAATAAATAAATAAATAAATAAATAAATAAATAAATAAATAAATAAATAAATGCATTTTGCATGATCTCCTCTGTCCTGAAAACTAAATGTTGAAGCCGACACTGGAGACTCCTTCCAGAAATGTTTAATTGAGTTACAGTGGATTGATTTAATGATTATAATCTTTTATTTTGCTCTGATCGAACGAGTGCATTACTATAAAGCTGTGATGTACAGCTGCCTTCTGTCAGAGCTGTTGTTATAGAAAACCTAATCAAACCCTTCTGACTAACACACACACACACACACACACACACACAGAGACTGTATCACTCAGCTTATAGTAAGAATATAAAGAATCGTGTGTGTGAAGTTCTCAGGTCAGGTGATGATCATGGCGGTTGTGTTTCAGATACACGTCGAGGTTCAGGGAGCAGGTGAAGCAGGAGAAACAGCAGAACAAAGCCTCCAACAAGACCATGGGTCCAGCTCAAGTGGAGATACCTTCTCCAGAGAAATACCTGCAGAAACACTCCAAAGAGCCCAAAATTCCTGAGAGTGAGTCCTAACTAGCAGCTAACTAGCATTAGTGTAAACAGCGATGAGCTAGCATTGATCAAATAACAGCTAACTAGCAAAAATCGAGATCTTTTTCGCTCTGATTAAATCCAGGTAGAGATTTCCACAGTGCTCTGGTCTGATTCTCTAACATTCCATCTAGCCACTGGGGCAATTTACAGTTTTATTCAATTTTATGATCAGATTTTATTTGGATTTACTCTATAAACCGTTTTTTTTCTCTGTATTTATTAGATTATAAGCTGTTCTGTTTGAGCATGTAGTCTATATTCTTCATATTTGCACTGTAGCACTGTATTATTTACACTATTTATATTCATTTATTTTATATTTATTCAGCTTAAAGTAGCTCTAAGGTTCAGTGCTAGCTCATTGTTGTTTACACTAATGCTAGTTAGTTGTTCTTTCTTCAATGAACAATCCAAAATTAATGAGCGTTGTTGTTGTTTCTCCTCAGAGAAAACGTTCTCATACAGAGACGTCCAGCCCAGGAAGCCACCGGTCCCCGCCAAAACCGAGCGGCCGGTCCCGGGCGTCCACAGCAAGAGAGACTTTGTAAGAAGTAACGCGATGGAGAACATCATGGCAGTTCCTCGAAAACCTCAGCCTGCGCACACACACACCAAACATGGAGACACGGAGCTGCTGGAGAACTCAGGCCTCGTCCCCAAGTACATCAGGAAAGAGGCGAGTGAGAGGAAGGAAGAGCAATGGAGCGAGGGATAGAATCAGGAGATTGTTAACGTGTGTGTGTGTGTGTGTGTGTGTCAGGATTACGGACAGATCCCGCAGTACCTGACTCAGAGACAGGAGGAAGTGAGGCAAGCGCAGGAGGAATACGATCGCTACATCAAGGAGAGGATGAAGGAGGGAGCCATGAAGCAGCTCTCTGATGAGGAACGGCAGGAAATACTCGATGTAAGTCACACAAACACACACACACACACACACACACACAAACACACACGCACACATCACACACACACAAACACACACGCACACATCACACACACACGCCCACACACACAAACACACACGCACACATCACACACACACAAACACACATGCACACATCACACACACACAAACACACACGCACACATCACACACA
>NC_080710.1:32803279-32838279 GCF_019097595.1 Hemibagrus wyckioides | reverse complement strand
CTTTACAACCTGACCTTTACAACACGAGGAGTGAATAATCCTTACACCCACATTTTAATGTTTGATGAGAAACAAGAAGGAAACGAGAGAGAGAGAGAGAGAGAGAGAGGGAGGGGGGGGCATGCAGACAGACAGAACCAAGACAGACAAACAGAGAGAGACAGACAGACACAGAAAAACAGATAAAGAGAGGCAGAGAGAGATTTATATACACACACACACACAGAGAGAGAGAGAGACAGAGAGAGAGAGAGAGACAGACAGACAGAAACAGACAAACGGAGAAAGAGAGACAGGAAGAGACACAGACAAACAGAGAAAGAACAGAGACAGACTGACAGAAAGACAGACAGAAACAAAGAGAGAGAGAGAAAGAGAGAGAGAGAAAGAACAGAAGTAGAAAGAGAATGACAGTCATGTAGACAGACAGAGAAATATAAAGAAAGAAAGAAAAACAGACAGGGAGAGAGGGGGGGGTCTGTTTTTAATCACATCTTTTAAAACACTAAGGATTTTGGACTAAAGACTGCTCCTTTCAGCTCTATAGAGTTATTATTGCCCCTAGTGGTCATACATGGGAACTGCAACAAGCGCTAATGAACAGAGGCCCGTCGGGAGGGGAATCACACAGTCTGGTGCTCAGGAGAGGAGGAGGAGACAGGACAGGGCAGATGATCACAGGGTCCTGGGCTTCAAAACAGAATAATTTATCCATGAAAGTGTTAATAAATTTAAAATGATGTAGCTTTGTTTCCAGATTTTTCAGTGTGTTTATCTAACAGATAGCAGATAACTGGCCGGGTTACGCGTTAGAGCTGTTCACGTATCCGGAGCATTACCATGGCGACGTGGAGAGTGTGTACATCCCACACGGCGTCATCATGAACAGGTACACGAGCGCTTCGAAATGTCCTGCTACAGCTAACATCATCCTCCATTCTGATTGGTCAGAAAGTGTTGATTAGTTCTCTGTAACCTTCTCTTTCCCTCTTACTGATTTTTTATCACATTGTGCTGTGACCCTGAGTGTTTACTGTTTATTGTTTTTGTTTGTTTCAGGATCGAGTGTTTAGCCAGAGATATCCTGGATGACTTGGGTCATGATAACCTGATGGTTTTGTGTGTTCTGAAAGGAGGCTATAAGTTCTGCGCTGACCTGGTGGACTCTGTTAAAGCCCAGAGCCGGAGCTTCGATCATCCCATCACCACCCGCGTGGAGTTCATCCGCCTCAAGAGCTACCTGGTGAGAGGAGAGTCCCTCAGGAACAACAACATCTGGACTGGGGCTGGAGTCACATGACCCATCAGAGCTGGCACTGATCTCACACCTTACTGAAACGTTTAGTGACTTCAAATCCATTACATCTCATCAAAGAGGCAGACAGAGAGACCGACATATAGATAGATAGATAGATAGATAGATAGATAGATAGATAGATAGATAGATAGATAGATAGACAGGCAGTTCTTCAGTAAATCAGGCATGAATGTAAGCATAAGGAAAAGAAAGAAGAAGAAAAGCAGGGGATCTGGAGGGTCACTGGGTTTAAGTGTTGATACATTCTGGATGTTCAGAGAACGTCATGTTTCAGTTGTTTTCCTCCAGATGAGGGCGCTGTTGTTATGTTGTTGTGTTTCTGCCTGAGACCTGAGAACAACTGAGAGATCATTAAAATGAAAGAAAGGATTCTTTCTGAACTGAGAACCTTTAACCATGCAAAGAACTTCTGAGGAAAGTCATTCTCTAGAGCATTTATATCTGGAACAATGATGTTTTGATTATTGTGTGTGATTGTTGCCATTGTGATGTTTCCCAAAGATAAGGAGATGTTTATGTATCATTTCTGGAAGGAGTCTCCAGTGTGAGTGCTATGAACATGTAATAATTGTGTGCTGTGTGAAAAGAGGAATAACAGAGTTGTGTGTTTGTGTGTGTGTTTGTGATGTTGGCAGAATGACTGTGCCACTCAAGACCTGCACATCATCGGCCCTGAGGATCTCTCCATGTTGACGGGAAAGGTTAGATTTCATTTCTCTCAACCCCAAATTAAATACAATCTCTCAGTAATCTCAAGACTGAACCAATGGTGCCAGAGGAAACAGATCATACATCAGATCCTGGAGCAAGCAGCTTAAAAAACAGATCTTCTAATCTAAAGGTATCTCTGAAGGCTTCACCAGCAGAGCAGAACCATTTACGAACAGTGTGGGTTAAAGAAACTTGGAACTGTTCTGGAGTTCTGACAGAAACATGATGAGAACCCAGTCGGTCGTGTCAGGTCCAGGTCATGTATGGTTGGGATTAGGAACATACGCTTCTACTTATTAATGACTAACGGCTTCACTTCTGACTCGGGTTCCTCTGACGGTTTCTTTCTCATGAAGTCTCAGGGAGTTTTTCTGCTCACTGTTGCCTCTGGGTGTTCTTCAGTAATGATTTAAAGCTACATCTGGATTGTGTATGAAACATAAAGAATACTGAAGTGAATACTGCGACATGTACGGTTCTTCTTCAGTCCATGGTGTGGTGTGAAGACACAGACCTTCTCACACTCATCTACTCACGATCTAAACGATTGACTTTTACAGCAGGAATTGAGCTAGATGTTCCACAGGAAGTTCCAGGGTTCTGACTGATAGCACTATCACATCGACTTCACTTTTCTGACTAGCATGCTAACAGTTCTCGAAGGTCTGCATCTTCACTGGTCCACGTTTTCATCTCACAGCTCCGAGGGTTCCATCCAAAGCTCAGGTTACTGGCTGCATGAGTTTCCTCTGGGATTTCTGGTTTCCTCTCAACTCTCAGAAACATCCTATTAAGTGGACTGGTGACTAGAACTAGCATCTTTCACACCCAGTGTTCCCAGGATAAAAATCTTATCTCACACTTTGGGCCCTTAATCTCACTACAATCACTCCCAGTTTGTCACTGTCAAGGTCAGGTCAAGGTCGAGAATCTCATCAATCTATAAAACCTCAACCCTAAACCAGTCAGTCTGGGGTTAGTCCAGCCTAGCAGAGCTCTGGTGCATGTTTGAGCCCTCAGTGAGGCGTTGTTTGTTTAAACTGTAATGTATATTCATGTAAAGATGTTTTATCTTCATTCTAAACCACCTGAGTTCTGATTTCACTCTTAGGTAACAAACAACCTGCTGTTTTAGAGCCGCATTCACAGCTTGAATAATTATCTGTCTAAAGGGAGCCTGTTAGCTACATACTGTAGGTAGGTGTTCATTTGGCTTCAGTAAATATAGAGTTCAGAATAAGTTTGCTTACAGTGTATAGCTAATTACCAGTGCTAGCAGGTTGAAGCTAATGACCGGTGGTGGCTCAAGTGGTTAAGGCTCTGGGTCCTTGAGCAAGGCCCCAAACCTCACCCTGCTCCAGGGGAGCTGTATTATGGCTGATCCTGTGCTCTGATCCCAACCTCCAAGGATGGGATATGCAAAGAAAAAATTTCATTGTGCAGTAACATATATGTGAGAAATAAAGACTACTTAATGTAGTTAGCTAACGGTGACAATTCAAATCAATACTGCGTAAGTAGTGAGGGATTGCCCTGTGATGGACTGGTGACCTGTCCAGGGTGTACCCATGCCTTTCGCCCAATGTGTGCTGGGATAGGCTCCAGCAGACCCCTGTATTCCTAATTAGGAATACAGTGGGTATAGACAATGGATGGATGGATAGTGAGGGCTTAGCATTATACATAACATACTCTATAAAACATTACTCCTGTATCTGATTTTCAATGCTGTACGCTTCCTTCGCTGGTGTACGTGGCTTCTGTCTCGTATCTTTATGATCTTATAGAAGTTTGTTGACTGGAATTATTCCACTTGTGTATCATACAAATTAACCGTTCAGTTTACAACAAAAGCTCCACCACAGGATTAAGAAAAGAACAAGTTAGACAAACAGTTCTGCAGCTTTTTTGCTGCTGTCGCTCTGAGCTTCTGAGATGGCATCAGTTTAGCAGGGCTTTAGCACTCATGAACATGCGCCATTCACAAATTTCCGTCAGCTGGACCCCATCTCAGTGCACAAAAACACAAAAAGCCATGGTGTTTTGCTTTTTTTCCTACAGAGCCTGAGGACGTTGAACAGAATGTCAGTGCAGCAAACTGAGCTCGGAGAAAACACGGCCATCAGTCCTGCGCTTGTTTCAGGCTCGAGCCCACATCAAAGCCTGGCGTTACGGACAGGGCCAGCGTGTATAACAAGTCCGTCGTCATCGTCCGATCTCGTATGTAAACGTAGACGGTACTGACGGCTTGGAGAGAAAACAAACAGACGAGCGAAGCCGCAAACGTACAAACTCAAACAAAACCACAGAATGGCAAAACCTCAGGCGTCCGTCCCTCCTCTCTTCTCCTACCCTCAGACCCCCCCTCCCTGCGACTCCGATCTGTTGTTGTTTAAGCTCGATACTGGGTTTAATTTGTCCTTCCATCATCTGTGCGTAAATTCAGGGAAGCGAACAGCTCGGCCTCCGAGACGCCACTTTCACAAGGAGCCGCTTTCACGAAACAATGTGAAGTTGAACTGTTCGTGAACTTCCTTCACTTTGTGTCATTCGATCCCTTTCTGACGTTCTTATGTGGAAGTCATGTGTAGAGACACAGACACAGAAACACGGTTTATTCACACACACACACACACACTTATCGCTATAAGTTCTCAGAGTACTGTATTAGAAATTAAGGCTTCCTGAGAGAAAGAACACAGAAGCAACCTCCTCATTGAAGGATGTTGATGTACTTCCTCATCCAAGTGACCCACAGAGCTTCGGATAGGTCTATATCTAGCACTAATTTAAAACTTTTTGCAATCAGAAAGGTTTAAATGAGCCAGAAGACTAGTTTTGATTAGTTTGTTGATTAGTTAGCGGCAGATTTGCAGCGAATCATGGCTTTATTCAGAACAAATTGTTACAGTTACCATAGCAACAGCTCATCGTCAGTGGTGTGAGGTTTAACCTAGCCTAGCTAACGTGAAATCTCTGGCCAACCCAACGTTACACGTGTTATTTTGACCCAAATGCCACAGAATGGTTTAACTTGAACCAGGACTGGATCTAGTCTTGTGCTGAACGTTCGAACAGATGGAGCTCATTTGCATGAGTCTTTCATTCGGCTAAAGGATGTTTTATCTAACGTTACATCTTGTGGCTTCTACACTGGAATGGTAAAAGGGTGAGAGCGAGGAGAGACGAGTAAAGCCACGAAACATCTGCAATCAGTACAGAGAGGTTTAATCCTCATCATCTGTTCAGGGTCCCGAAGACCATGAGTCAGTTTTAATAGTTTAACTGTTTGACTTAATGACATTTCTGACAGCTTGGAGTCTAGATTTCTATGTTCATATATAATATTCCACATAACCATCTCTGAACTGCCGTAGCGTCGGTCAGCTTCGTGCTCTGGTCTTCGCCAGAGAACATTTCAGCAGGAAGGATTATTAGCATTAAGTCTATAATGACCTCTACACTGACCTGTTAGTTCCTCAGGAGCAGGTTGCTGGAGTAGAAAGGACTTTATTAACATTTACAATAGTTAGTGTCCAGTGTCACCCGATGAGGATGAGGTTCCCTTCTGAGCCTGGTTCCTCTCAAGGTTTCTTCCTCAGATAATCTCAGGGAGTTTTTCCTTCATCACCATCACCTCAGGCTTCTCATTATGGAAGAATGTTTAATTTAATTTTAAACCTTATCATTTTTCTTTTCCTTTCTATGTTTCTATATTTCTGTAAAGCTGTTTTAAAACAATTGTTGAAATGAAATAATTACCATAATAACCGTCATTTCCATGGTAAACGTCTTCATCCCATGTGTTTACTGAGTAACAGTAAACTAAACGATAATGAAACACCTACAGCTGTTTGCACATCTGTATTTTACAATCACTAGGCTAAAAAATACACAACAAGGCCAAAATATACTGAAAAAAATACCTTCTCATTTCTCACTAAAGAGTTCCAGAATAAGGTTCTACTCTAAACATCTGTATAAGGAACATCCCAAAGTGTGCAGATGTTTTCTGTTCTTATAAACACATCTTATTCATGTACGTTGTGGATTTTCTAACCTTCATCATCTCTTCATCTCTCCACATGTCCTGACTGTCAGAATGTCCTGATTGTCGAAGTAAGTGACCACATCATCATCATCATCATCATCACTTTCTGCCTTGTGTGTGTGTGTTAAGTGTGTGTGCAGTAGCTCATGACCATAGATTTTGGTGTTACAGGACCAACACATCATTGAACAAATAAAGTAGAGAGACTCTCACACTTGACTTATGCTATAGGTTACAATCTTCAGGCAGTTGAGAGTAGACATCCAGTGTATAGGTGTGCAGGTGTATAGGTTTACAGGTGCATAGCTGTACAGATGTACAGGTGCAGAGGTGTGCAGGTGTACAGGTGAAGAGGTGTGTAGGTGTACAGGTGTATACGTGTAGAGGTGTGTAGGTGTACAGGTGTATACGTGTAGAGGTGTGTAGGTGTACAGGTGTATACGTGTAGAGGTGTGTAGGTGTACAGGTGTATACGTGTAGAGGTGTGTAGGTGTACAGGTGTATAGGTGTATAAGTGTGCAGGTGTATAAGTGTAGAGGTGTATAGGTGTAGAGGTGTATAAGTGTAGAGGTGTATAAGTGTAGAGATGTATAGGTGTACAAATATGTAGGTGTATAAGTGTACAGGTGTATAAGTGTAGAGGTGTATAGGTTTACAGGTGTATAGGTGTAGAGGTGTATAAGTGTACAAATGTGTAGGTGTATAAGTGTAGAGGTGTATAAATGTAGAGATGTATAGGTGTAGAGGTGTATAAGTGTAGAGGTGTATAAGTGTAGAGGTGTATAAGTGTACAGGTGTGTAGGTGTATAAGTGTAGAGGTGTACAGGTGTATAAGTGTATAAGTGTAGAGGTGTATAGGTGTATAGGTGTATAGGTGTACAGGTGTGTAGGTGTATAAGTGTAGAGGTGTACAGGTGTATAAGTGTAGAGGTGTATAGGTGTATAAGTGTACAGGTGTGTAGGTGTATAAGTGTATAAGTGTAGAGGTGTACAGGTGTATAAGTGTAGAGGTGTATAGGTGTATAGGTGTATAGGTGTACAGGTGTGTAGGTGTATAAGTATAGAGGTGTATAGGTGTATAAGTGTACAGGTGTATAGGTGTATAAGTGTACAGGTGTGTAGGTGTATAAGTGTAGAGGTGTATAGGTGTATAGGTGTATAAGTGTACAGGTGTGTAGGTGTATAAGTGTATAAGTGTAGAGGTGTACAGGTGTATAAGTGTAGAGGTGTATAGGTGTATAAGTGTACAGGTGTGTAGGTGTATAAGTGTATAAGTGTATAGGTGTACAGGTGTATAAGTGTAGAGGTGTATAAGTGTACAGGTGTGTAGGTGTATAAGTGTAGAGGTGTACAGGTGTATAAGTGTAGAGGTGTATAGGTGTACAGGTGTGTAGGTGTATAAGTGTAGAGGTGTACAGGTGTATAAGTGTAGAGGTGTATAGGTGTATAAGTGTAGAGGTGTATAGGTGTACAGGTGTGTAGGTGTATAAGTGTAGAGGTGTATAAGTGTATAGGTGTACAGGTGTATAAGTGTAGAGGTGTATAGGTGTATAAGTGTAGAGGTGTATAGGTGTACAGGTGTGTAGGTGTATAAGTGTAGAGGTGTATAGGTGTATAAGTGTAGAGGTGTATAGGTGTATAAGTGTACAGGTGTGTAGGTGTATAAGTGTATAAGTGTAGAGGTGTATAGGTGTATAGGTGTATAAGTGTACAGGTGTGTAGGTGTATAAGTGTATAAGTGTAGAGGTGTACAGGTGTATAAGTGTAGAGGTGTATAGGTGTATAAGTGTACAGGTGTGTAGGTGTATAAGTGTATAAGTGTATAGGTGTACAGGTGTATAAGTGTAGAGGTGTATAAGTGTACAGGTGTGTAGGTGTATAAGTGTAGAGGTGTACAGGTGTATAAGTGTAGAGGTGTATAGGTGTACAGGTGTGTAGGTGTATAAGTGTAGAGGTGTACAGGTGTATAAGTGTAGAGGTGTACAGGTGTATAAGTGTAGAGGTGTATAGGTGTACAGGTGTATAGGTGTATAAGTGTAGAGGTGTATAGGTGTACAGGTGTGTAGGTGTATAAGTGTAGAGGTGTACAGGTGTATAAGTGTAGAGGTGTATAGGTGTACAGGTGTGTAAGTGTATAAGTGTAGAGGTGTACAGGTGTATAAGTGTAGAGGTGTACAGGTGTATAAGTGTAGAGGTGTACAGGTGTATAAGTGTAGAGGTGTATAGGTGTACAGGTGTGTAGGTGTATAAGTGTAGAGGTGTATAGGTGTACAGATATGTAGGTGTATAAGTGTAGAGGTGTATAGGTGTACAGGTGTGTAGGTGTATAAATGTAGAGGTGTATAGGTGTATAAGTGTAGAGGTGTATAGGTGTACAGATATGTAGGTGTATAAGTGTAGAGGTGTATAGGTGTACAGGTGTGTAGGTGTATAAATGTAGAGGTGTATAGGTGTATAAGTGTAGAGGTGTATAGGTGTACAGATGTGTAGGTGTATAAGTGTAGAGGTGTACAGGTGTACAGATGTGTAGGTGTATAAGTCTAGAGGTGTATAGGTGTACAGATGTGTAGGTGTATAAGTGTAGAGGTGTATAGGTGTACAGCTGTGTAGGTGTATAAGTGTAGAGGTGTATAGGTGTATAAGTGTAGAGGTGTATAGGTGTACAGGTGTGTAGGTGTATAAGTGTAGAGGTGTATAGGTGTATAAGTGTAGAGGTGTATAGGTGTACAGGTGTGTAGGTGTATAAGTGTAGAGGTGTATAGGTTTACAGGTGTATAGGTGTAGAGGTGTATAAATGTAGAGATGTATAGGTGTACAGGTGTATAGGTGTAGAGGTGTATAAGTGTAGAGGTGTATAAATGTAGAGGTGTAGAGGTGTATAAATATAGAGATGTATAGGTGTACAGGTGTAGAGGTGTAGAGGTGTATAAGTGTAGAGTTGTATAAATGTAGAGGTGTATAGGTGTAGAGGTGTATAAATGTAGAGGTGTATAAGTGTAGAGGTGTAGAGGTGTATAAGTGTAGAGGTGTATAAATGTAGAGATGTATAGGTGTAGAGGTGTATAAGTGTAGAGGTGTATAGGTGTAGAGGTGTATAAGTGTAGAGGTGTATAAGTGTAGAGATGTATAGGTGTAGAGGTGTATAAGTGTAGAGGTGTATAATTGTAGAGGTGTTCTAAGTGTAGAGGTGTATAAGTGTAAAGATGTATAGGTGTACAAATATGTAGGTGTATAAGTGTAGAGGTGTATAAGTGTATAGGTGTACAGGTGTATAGGTGTAGAGGTGTATAAGTGTAGAGGTGTATAAGTGTAGAGGTGTATAAATGTAGAGATGTGTAGGTGTAGAGGTGTATAAGTGTAGAGGTGTATAGGTGTAGAGGTGTATAAGTGTAGAGGTGTATAGGTGTAGAGGTGTATAAGTGTAGAGGTGTATAAGTGTAGAGGTGTATAAGTGTAGAGGCGTAGAGATGTATAGGTGTACAAATATGTAGGTGTATAAGTGTTGAGGTGTATAAGTGTAGAGGTGTATAGGTGTAGAGGTGTATAAGTGTAGAGATGTATAGGTTTACAGGTGTATAGGTGTAGAGGTGTATAAGTGTAGAGATGTATAGGTGTAGAGGTGTATAAATGTAGAGATGTATAGGTGTAGAGGTGTATAAGTGTAGAGGTGTATAAATGTAGAGATGTATAGGTGTACAGGTGTTGAGGTGTATAAGTGTAGAGGTGTATAAATGTAGAGATGTATAGGTGTACAGGTGTTGAGGTGTATAAGTGTAGAGGTGTATAAATGTAGAGATGTATAGGTGTACAGGTGTTGAGGTGTATAAGTGTAGAGGTGTATAAATGTAGAGATGTATAGGTGTAGAGGTGTATAGGTGTAGAGGTGTATAAGTGTAGAGGTGTATAAATGTAGAGATGTATAGGTGTACAGGTGTATAAGTGTAGAGGTGTACACGTGTATAAGTGTAGAGGTGTACACATGTATAAGTGTAGAGGTGTACAGGTGTATAAGTGTACAGGTGTTTAGGTGTACACGTGTCTAAGTGTAGAGGTGTACAGGTGTATAAGTGTAGAGGTGTTTAGGTGTACACGTGTATAAGTGTAGAGGTGTACAGGTGTATAAGTGTAGAGGTGTACAGGTGTATAAGTGTAGAGGTGTTTAGGTGTACACGTGTATAAGTGTAGAGGTGTACAGGTGTATAAGTGTAGAGGTGTACACGTGTATAAGTGTAGAGGTGTACAGGTGTATAAGTGTAGAGGTGTACAGGTGTATAAGTGTAGAGGTGTTTAGGTGTACACGTGTATAAGTGTAGAGGTGTACAGGTGTATAAGTGTAGAGGTGTACAGGTGTATAAGTGTAGAGGTGTACAGGTGTATAAGTGTACAGGTGTTTAGGTGTACACGTGTATAAGTGTAGAGGTGTACAGGTGTATAAGTGTACAGGTGTTTAGGTGTACACGTGTATAAGTGTAGAGGTGTACACGTGTCTAAGTGTAGAGGTGTACAGGTGTATAAGTGTAGAGGTGTACAGGTGTATAAGTGTAGAGGTGTACACGTGTCTAAGTGTAGAGGTGTACAGGTGTATAAGTGTAGAGGTGTACAGGTGTATAAGTGTAGAGGTGTACACGTGTATAAGTGTAGAGGTGTACACGTGTCTAAGTGTAGAGGTGTACAGGTGTATAAGTGTAGAGGTGTACACGTGTCTAAGTGTAGAGGTGTACAGGTGTCTAAGTGTAGAGGTGTACAGGTGTATAAGTGTAGAGGTGTACAGGTGTATAAGTGTAGAGGTGTACACGTGTCTAAGTGTAGAGGTGTACAGGTGTATAAGTGTAGAGGTGTACAGGTGTATAAGTGTAGAGGTGTACACGTGTATAAGTGTAGAGGTGTACACGTGTCTAAGTGTAGAGGTGTACAGGTGTATAAGTGTAGAGGTGTACAGGTGTATAAGTGTAGAGGTGTACAGGTGTATAAGTGTAGAGGTGTACAGGTGTATAAGTGTAGAGGTGTACAGGTGTATAAGTGTAGAGGTGTACAGGTGTATAAGTGTATAGGTGTACAGGTGTATAAGTGTAGAGGTGTACAGGTGTATAAGTGTAGAGGTGTACAGGTGTTTAGGTGTACACGTGTATAAGTGTAGAGGTGTACACGTGTATAAGTGTAGAGGTGTACAGGTGTATAAGTGTACAGGTGTTTAGGTGTACACGTGTATAAGTGTAGAGGTGTACACGTGTATAAGTGTAGAGGTGTACAGGTGTATAAGTGTACAGGTGTTTAGGTGTACACGTGTATAAGTGTAGAGGTGTACACGTGTATAAGTGTAGAGGTGTACACGTGTATAAGTGTAGAGGTGTACAGGTGTATAAGTGTATAGGTGTACACGTGTATAAGTGTAGAGGTGTACAGGTGTATAAGTGTATAGGTGTACACGTGTATAAGTGTATAGGTGTACACGTGTATAAGTGTAGAGGTGTACACGTGTATAAGTGTAGAGGTGTACAGGTGTATAAGTGTAGAGGTGTACAGGTGTATAAGTGTAGAGGTGTACAGGTGTATAAGTGTATAGGTGTACAGGTGTATAAGTGTAGAGGTGTACAGGTGTATAAGTGTAGAGGTGTACAGGTGTATAAGTGTAGAGGTGTACACGTGTATAAGTGTAGAGGTGTACACGTGTATAAGTGTAGAGGTGTACACGTGTATAAGTGTAGAGGTGTACAGGTGTATAAGTGTAGAGGTGTACAGGTGTATAAGTGTAGAGGTGTACAGGTGTATAAGTGTATAGGTGTACAGGTGTATAAGTGTAGAGGTGTACAGGTGTATAAGTGTAGAGGTGTACAGGTGTATAAGTGTAGAGGTGTACAGGTGTATAAGTGTATAGGTGTACAGGTGTATAAGTGTAGAGGTGTACAGGTGTATAAGTGTAGAGGTGTACAGGTGTATAAGTGTATAGGTGTACAGGTGTATAAGTGTATAGGTGTACAGGTGTATAAGTGTAGAGGTGTATACAGTAGGTGTACAAGTGTATAAGTGTATAGGTGTACAGGTGTATAAGTGTATAGGTGTACAGGTGTATAAGTGTAGAGGTGTACAGGTGTATAAGTGTAGAGGTGTATACAGTAGGTGTACAGGTGTATAAGTGTATAGGTGTACAGGTGTATAAGTGTAGAGGTGTACAGGTGTATAAGTGTAGAGGTGTATACAGTAGGTGTACAGGTGTATAAGTGTATAGGTGTACAGGTGTATAAGTGTAGAGGTGTACAGGTGTATAAGTGTAGAGGTGTACAGGTGTATAAGTGTATAGGTGTACAGGTGTATAAGTGTAGAGGTGTATACAGTAGGTGTACAAGTGTATAAGTGTATAGGTGTACAGGTGTATAAGTGTATAGGTGTATACAGTAGGTGTACAAGTGTATAAGTGTATAGGTGTACAGGTGTATAAGTGTATAGGTGTACAGGTGTATAAGTGTATAGGTGTACAGGTGTATAAGTGTATAGGTGTACAGGTGTATAAGTGTATAGGTGTATACAGTAGGTGTACAAGTGTATAAGTGTATAGGTGTACAGGTGTATAAGTGTATAGGTGTACAGGTGTATAAGTGTATAGGTGTATACAGTAGGTGTACAGGTGTATAGGTGTACAGGTGTATAAGTGTATAGGTGTATACAGTAGGTGTACAGGTGTATAGGTGTACAGGTGTATAAGTGTAGAGGTGTATAGGTGTGCATGTGTATAAGTGTAGATGTGTATAGGTGTACAGGTGTATAAGTGTAGAGGTGTATAGGTGTTTATATGTACAGGTGTAGAGGCGTACAGGTGTTTATGTGTACAGGTGTAGAGGCGTACAGGTGTTTATGTGTACAGGTGTAGAGGCGTACAGGTGTTTATGTGTACAGGTGTACAGGTGTGCAGTCTATCACCTCATTCTGACAGGTTTCAATGTAACATCACTAACCAATGTTGCCAGGTTTCAGTGAAACTGCATTTTAAAATCCACTCAAAATTCCTGACACTAGCTGAAAATCCATCTCTCACACCCAAAATTATAAACAAAATGGTTCTGCAAATCACACACACACACACACACACACACACACTTTCTGCTTGCCTTCATTGCTTGCCTGGAAGTTTGCTTTAATTTGATTTATTTGTTATAAAACAACATGCAGGGCAGTGTGCTTCCTGCCCCACTGGGCCCCAGTCTGGGCTTCATGTGAGAACATCAACGAAACACCAGCTTCTGTTTTTATTTCTATATGTGTATAAGTTGTGAGTGAGGACTTGATGAAGGTTATATATGATGGTCACTTGTTTCAGTATCTCCTGCACACATGGAGGTGATGATTTATTTAAACACAGGTTATGTTTCTCTCCTCTAACATCTTATCTAATGACCTGTAAATACTTTACTAACACCGCACTCGCTCTGAAGGCCATAGTGGACACGGGGAAGACCATGAAGATGCTCCTGCAGCATGTGGAGAAGTTCCAGCCCAGGACTGTCAGAGTGGCCAGGTGAGACCTCAACAACTTCATGTGTTTATCAGAAGTTCTGCTTCTTCTGCATCCTACATGTTTAAAGAGATTAACTGGTCAATATCTATGGGTACCCTTTCAGAAAAGTGAGATATTTTAACCTACATCTACAGTATGAAGGACGAAGTTACTGTTCTTCAGAGGTGCCAATACTTTTGCTGTGTCAAAATATTTTGGAGTTTACCCTCTACAGACATTTGAAAAGATGTATTGAGTGATGATGTTTAGTGAGTAAGACTAATGTGCATTTCTCTCTCCCTGTGTGTGTTGTGTGTGTGTGTGTGTTGTGTGTGTGTGTGTGTGTTTCTTCAGCTTGCTGCTTAAGCGGATTCCAGGCGGAGCTACAACGCTTCCAGACTGTGAGTTCTCTCTAAATCTACTGACATCCACATGATCCACGTTTCCAAATAAATACTTTATCTTAAAATAAAAACACAGTGAAAGAGGAACGCTTTGGAGATCTCAAAACATCTCTCTCTCTCTCTCTTTCTCTCTCTCTCTCTCTCTCTCTCTCTCTCTCTCTCTTTCAATTCAATTTTCAATTTCAGTAAGTTTTATTGGCATGACCATATACATCTCTATCTCTCTCTCTCTCTGTATTTCTCTATCTATCTATCTATCTATCTATCTATCTATCTATCTATCTATCTATCTATCTATCTATCTATCTATCTATCTATCTCCCTTTCTCTCTCTCTCTCTCTCTCTCTCTCTCTCTATCTATCTATCTGTCTCTCTCAGTCATTAATATGAAGCGACTGACTGGTGTGTAAGTCTGCTCACACACACACACACACACTCAAGAGAGGAAAGCAGGACAGGATTTTTGAAAAAATTGGGGATTTTCATGATTTTTCATGTTTCAACACTTGTGTGATTGATTCAGCTGAAATTTCCTCATAGATTTCCTCCCAGAATTTCCAGGGATTCCCAAGTTTCCAGATGTTCCTTACTTTTGTTCTTCCTCACCTTCCAGGCGTTCAGTAGTTTCTTCCTCTTCAGTTTCTTGTAAACGCTCTTGTGAATAATTTCCGATGAGATTTCCTCGAAGTCTGATTGGACAGGACTCTCCTCAACCATAATGTGTAAAAACTGAGCCATATTATTAAAACGTCAACATTACATATTATACTTTATTGTAAAGTTCATTCGAATGGAAAATGTAATAAAATATCATGTTAAAAATAGTCAAAAATAAAAACCCACCAGTTGCATCAAAAACCCGCCCAAATTTTATCAACCCCCACAATGCATTTTTTCCCTGTTAGATGTGACTAAATGGAGCCCAGTTGGGTGAGAACATGCCCAATCTGGCAACACTGAGTGTGATCATTCAGGCCTGTTTCAAAACCAGTGCATAACACACCTAGAGGGCGCTCATGAGCGCATGAGTGTTATGCACTGGTCACTCAATGTAGAACAGCTCTACACACAAAAATTCCCCACTATGTGTCCTTACAGCAGCTTACAGCTGCAAAAAATACACAATTTCAGTTCATTTTCTTTCTCCACTCACTGACATTTCTAACCAATGAAAAAAAAAGATTTCTTTTTTTCCCCAGAAGCCAAAGTTTTCCTCCAGGTTTTCTCGTGTCCATGTAGATGATTGAGTGTGTTGGTCATGTTCCACTCCACAGTGGAGGTTAATATGAAGCTTATATGAAAGTAGACACTCAGGACTTTAAGAATTTGTAGTGTTTCAGAAGGATTTCTGTTTTCTCTAGACTACTAGGGGGTGATATATTCAGAGAAAATTTTTTATTTGTTTTTGTAGCTTCAAAGTAAATGTTGATCTCAAACCCATTCCTGCTCTCTGAGATGTTCTCCAAGTGTTTGTTCATCTAAAAAGCAGCTCAGATTTCATCATTAACCAGAAAAATTCTGTGTAAGGTTCTCCAACAGAGGGAAAAACACACGTCTAACACACACTGAAAGCCGTTTTAGATCAGACTCACAGCCTGAACATCATTCAGTTCTTTACACTGATTGAAAATGTCTGAATTCTAGTCTACTGATTTAGCCAATAAGGATTGTTTTTTATTTTCTGTTTTGTTCAGTTAAGTGCAGGAAGAAAATGAACCGACCCAAATATTAAAGAAAACAGAAGAGTTGATTTTTTTTTCTAGCTTCAGACTCGACTGAGCGATGTCTTAGAGGTCATCTCACCAGATCATCAGCCATTTTAAGAAACGTGTTAAATGCTGGAAAGTTCTTTCTTTTTTAAAATAAATTCTATTTCAGTTGAAGCGGGAGCAGTGTTTATTTCAGCAGTTAAACATACACACGGCGAGTTGTTTTACAGATGTCACAGGCAAATCCTCGTTTCCGCTTCCACACACGCTCGGTATTTCTTCTCTCAGGCTTCTGCTGATTTGAGGTCAGTGTTGAAGGAGCAGTCCAGAACAAACATGAATAAAATTTGCCTGGTGAAAAAAAAAGTGCAATTTACAGATTTGCAAGACAGGCATGGACACGAGAGGAGGAATTCGCCTCTGAAAGCAGCTCACATTACTTCACAACCAGGTTATCTAGGAGCTCTTTAATCTTTAACTCAGAAATAATGGAAATGTGACCTCAAACTTCCTCTGGAAAAATGACTCGCTTCTTCTTCTTCTTCTTCTTCTTCTTCTTCTTCTTCTTCTTCATGATAGAAATGTCTTTTTTCTTTGATCTATTTCTGCAGACGTTGGATTCATCATCCCCAATCGCTTCGTCGTTGGTTACGCTCTGGACTACAACGAATACTTCCGGGACCTGAATGTGAGTTCTCCCAGATGTTTAGAGAGAAAGTGGAGAAGGGCAGGAACGCTCCACTCCTACACTGCTTTCCATAGTCAAATTCCCACTACTCCAGTTTCTACAGGCAGATTAGCATGATGACCTCAGAGCACACACACACTCACACTCACACAATGCTAGGTCACTGCCACTTCATGATGTGGTTGAAGGTCTTAGCATGAGAAGATATCCAGGTATTAGGCTGCTCCCCTGCTGCCTGGTGCTCCTTAATTTTCTTCTTCCAGAGGTTTCATATATATTCTTCTCTAGTTTCCAGAGGTTCCATAGGTTTCTTCTTCTTTAGCTTTCAGAATTTCCCTAGTGTCCATCCTAAATTCCAGATATTCCCTAGTGGTCTTGTCCTGGCAGATTACCAGGCAGCTACCAGGCAGATTGATTCTAGAGATTCTCTAGTTTTCTTCTTCTTCTTCTTCTTCTTCTTCTTCTTCTCCTTTAGCTTCCAGATGTTCCCCAGTTTTCTTGTTCTATAAACACCAGACTTTCCGTAGTTTTATTCCTCACTAGTTTCCAGTTTCCATTAGTTTCTTCTTCTTCAGCTATCAGTTTTTCCTTAATTATCTCCTTCCTTACTATCCAGACATTGTAGGGAATACTGAACTGTTGGAAATACTGACAAGAAGGGAATACTGAACAGGAGGAAATACTGAAGTTTTGGGAATACTGAGCTGTATATAATACTGAAGTTTAAGGAATACAGGCATGTAGGGAATACTGAACTAGAGGGAACACTGAAGTGTTGGGAATAGTGAACTGTATAGAATACTGAAATGTACATAGCCTTTCTTCTGCCCCACCTCCCAGGTGTTCTCTAGTTTTCTTCTTCCCCAGGTTTATTTATGTTCCTTGTTCGCTGTACACACCCCTGTGCACGATCTGTTACTATAGAAACAATAAACTATTAAAACAACTGCATTGATATAAACCTGCTGTGGTTATAGAAAATGATTAGGAAGTAGAGTGAACTGTTTCCTCTCTCTCTCTCTCTCTCTCTCTGCAGCACATCTGTGTGATCAGTGAAACGGGAAAGCTGAAGTATAAATTGTGAGAAACAGACATGTTACCTGGGTTTGTTCTCATCTCACACCGATACAGCGCTTCACGCTAAAGCTAAAACAAATCTCATGGAATTTTGTGTAAGATGTTATTCACTATGGATTGTATTCAGAGCTGAATTCAAGGTGGATTTAATACTGAAATGACTCACACTGTTACTCAGAGTTCAGAGCATGTGAGTTATGCATGCAGGGGGCGGGGTTTCAGTTTTTAGAGGCGTGTCTCAGTTTTGTATGATTCAGATCCTGAACTTTTGATGTCATTCAGGACAAAATGAAATACAGAAAAGAATAATATCCATTCAGAGGAGATGAATCTGAATCAGAGACTCCTGAGGAAATAATTAAAAATTGAAATCGAACTGGAAGTGCAGCAGATCTTCAGAACTTCCCCCATATTAACACTGACATAACTTCTCACAGCCCGGGATTCTGTATTTTTGTGCTTTTCTAATGTTTTATACTGCATCAAGTTTTTCTCTGAATGAACATGATGATACAGCAAATAAAAAATGTCCAAACCTTCAGACATTTCTGTGTGAAGGAGCCATGATTTGTGTTTGTTCTTATCATCCTGGACCTCGTAAACGTCTGATTTATTGTTGCTATTACAGCGAGTTCTGCGTAAAATGTATTGCAGTAACACAAGGCTATATGAGATAAAGGGATAAATACAGTCAGGGCTGATATGACCCTCAGAAACGTCGCAGAAAACATCTGGCTGTCTGCGTAAGCTCAGCTGGAACAGAAACAAACAGATTGTTTTCCTTGAAAGTAATGACGAGGAAATGTTTTCAGATACATCGCTCAGTGTAGAGCTCTAATACATCTGATTGAACACACTACGAAGGTTTGATGATATTCACCAGTGGGATGGACATCAGGCCTGTGTGTGGTATTAGCTTAGCCATACTGCTGACCAGAGTGGTGGACGATCTAATTTCCTTGCCTGCTAGGCTTCAGATTCATGGCCTGAGCTTGGCCAGATCTCATGTTTGGCAAAGAATGTTCCATGACTCAGCCTGGGTGAGAAAGTAGCAGAACCATCAGAACTCACCATCTGTCACGGGTTTGGGTCAGGAGAATGCTGGAGGTACGCAGTCCAGCTCTACAGATCCCTCACTGAGGCTGCTTTCACGAAGAGGAGAACTGAACCTAACTGAACTGAACTGAACTGAACTGATGCTGTCTAGCTTGAAGATAAACGAATTGCTATTTGATTATTCTTTAATTTCTCAGGATTATTTAAATGTTAAAAATCTCAGATGAAGAAATAAAATAGAATAGAATAGAATAGAATAGAATAGAATAGAATAGAATAGAATAGAACAGTCATAATTTGAACTTATTTGTAATAGAAGGCATTTTCTTTCTAACTAACTATTTACAATTGTACAGAATTATATATTTTATTTAAAAACTGAATCAATGTTAGCGAGAAGTCAGGAGACAGACATGAAGGAATGAAATAACTCGTCTGTGTTCATGTAGATATCACCAAGAATAGAATTTAACACCAAAGACAAAGCAGGGTCAAACAACAGGGATTAGTGATTGGTTGTTGGGAAACACGGTGATTGGTGAGTAGTCATTACGGACGATGATGATCAGCAATTGTGAATAGTGAGTCGCCATTGGGAATGGCGATTTGTGATTAGTCATTAGGAATATTTGTGATTAGTAATTGGACATTGGGAAACATGGTTATTGGTCATTAGTCAGTAGGGACAGTGGTGATTAGTGGTTGGTTGTTGGGATTAGCCACTGGAAACATTGGTGAGCCGCCATTAGGGGTACTGGCGATTTGTAATTATTCATTAGGAACAATGGTAATTAGTAATTGGTCATTAGGGGTAATGGTGATTAGTGATTGTTCATTTAGAAAAAAATGATATTAGTCATTGGTCATTAGGAATAATTGTGATTAGTAATTGGTCATTGGGAACAGTGGTGATTGGTCATTAAGGATAATGATGATTACCGATTAGTCATTATAAACAATGGTAATTAGTAGTAATTAGTCATTGGAAACAGTGGTGAGTGGTCATTAGGGGTAATGGTGATTAGTGATTATTCATTAGGAACAATAGTGAATATTAATTGGTCATTAGGGGTAACGGTGATTAGCAGAGGTGGAAGAAGTACACAACTTCCTTACTTGAGTGAAAGTACAAATGGCTACTGGTCAAACATTACTCCATTACAAGTAAAAGTTGTAAAGACAGATTTTTACTTAAGTAAGAGTACAGAAGTACTTGTTTTTAAAAGTACTTAAGTATCAAAAGTAAATGTCAACGCATTGTTTTATTATTGTTGCATTGTTGTATGCAATACTTTCTGTGGAATTAAGAGCTTTTAGAATGTTACAAAACCTATAGAAATTAAACAACTGAACTGACAAAAAAAGACAGGTATAATCATTTATTTTTAATTTAACACTCCTACCACCCCCAACAAAAAAGTACAGGTACATCTCAAGAATTATTTCATGATTAATATCATGAAAAAGGTCAATATTTTTTGTCACTCAGTTCAGAAAGTGAAACCCATATATTATATAGATTCCTCACATAGTGAAATATTTCAAGCCTTTATTTCTTGAAATTGTGATGATTATGGCTTACAGATAAGGAAAACCCAAAATTCTGTGTCTCAGAAAATTAGAATATTACATAAGATCAATAAAAAAAGGATATTTCAAAGAGAAATGTCAGACTTCTGAAAAGTATGTTTGTTTCTATGCCCTCAATACTTGGTTGCGCCTCCTTTTGCATCATTGCGGCATGGCATGGAGGCACTCAGCCTGTGGCACTGCTCAGGTGTAATGGAAGCCCAGGTTGCTTTGATAGCGGCCTTCAGGTCATCTGCATTGTTGGGTCTGGTGTCTCTCATCTTCCTCTTGAGGAAGACTCTCTATGGGGTTCAGGTCAGGCAAATTTGCTGGCCAATCAAGCACAGAAACACCATGGTCATTGAACCAGCTTATGGTACCTTTAGCAGTGTGGGCAGGTGCCAAGTCCTGCTGGAAAATGAACTCAGCATCTCCATAAAGCTTGTCAGCAGAACAAAGCATGAAGTGCTCTAAGATTTCCTGGTAGATGGCTGCGTTGACTGTGGACTTCAGAAAACACAGTGGACCAACACCAGCAGATGACATGGCAGCCCAAATCACTGACTGTGGACACTTCACACTGGACTTCAAGCAACATGGATTCTGTGCCTCTCCACTCTTCCTCCAGACTCTGGGACAATGATTTCCAAATGAAATGCAAAACTTACTTTCATCTGAAAAGAGGACTTTGGACCACTGAGCAACAGTCCAGTTCTTTTTCTGCACAGCCCAGGTAAGATGCTTCTGACGTTGTCTCTGGTTCAGGAGTGGCTTGACACGAGGAATGCGACATTTGTAGGCCATGTCTAGGATTCGTCTGAAGCTCCCCCAAATTCTTGAATGGATTTTGCCTGACAATCCTCTCAAGGCTGCAGTTATCCCTTTTGCTGGTGCACCTTCTCCTACCACACTTTTTCCTTCCACTCAACTTTCTTTGAATATGCTTCGATACAGCACTCTGTGAACAACCAGCTTCTTTAGCAATGACCTTTTGTGGCTTACCCTCCTTGTGGATGGTGTCAATGACTGTCTTCTGGATAACTGTCAAGTCAGCAGTCTTCCCCATGATTGTGTAGCCTACTGACCCAGACTGAGAGACCATTTAAAAGCTCAGGAAACCTTTGCAGGTGTTTTGAGGTAATTAGCTGATTAGGGTGCGACACCATGACTTTCCAATATAGAACTTCTAATTCTCTGAGACACAGAATTTTGGGTTTTCCTTATCTGTAAGCCATAATCATCACAATTTCAAGAAATAAATGCTTGAAATATTTCACTCTATGTGTAATGAATCTATATAATATATGGGTTTCACTTTCTGAACTGAGCGACAAAAAATATTGACCTTTTTCATTATATTCTAAATTTTGAGATGTACCTGTACACATCTATGTGTATCCACTCATGAACATTTCAATCAAATGGTCTGTAAATGAAGACTGGTCAGAAAAAAAATCTAACCTGCTTTAAAACCCAGCTACACAACTGTAGCTGTACAACCACCCAACAGCAACACTGCTTTAACAGAGTTATATATATTTCCACAATTCATTTACACCGTTTTCATATGCATTTACACCATTGTCCAGGCTCCTCCCTCCTGTGTGCAATGCGTTGTGGGCCATATTATCCATTAGAGTGTGCATTGTTCTGCACTTTGAATTTCTACCGGAAGTAGTAGACCATCCAGGAATTTTTGAAATACTCTTTTCAGTATACTGCGATTTGGGGCGTACTAATTCTATTTTTGAATACTATTTAGGACACATCGTATGAGAATTTGGACACAGCATACGTTTTTGTGTGTTAACTAACATCATTACCAATGTGTTGGTGGTGTATAATATACAAAGAATATTCGTCCATTTTGTAGGCAATTGAGTTCAAAAAATGATGGAAAACCACTGAACTTTACAACACGTGACGCTACAAGAGTGAAAAAAAAATCATCCTATGATAAATGTAACTACTTTCTACTCAATGACATTGACAGAAATGTAGTGGAGTAAAAAGTAGAGTATTTGTCTTTCAAATGTAGTGAAGTTAAAGTAAAAAGTATCCAGAAAAAATAATACTCAAGTAAAGTACAGATACTCAAAAAGTGTACTTAAGCACAGTACTCAAGTAAATGTACTTCTTTACTGTCCACCTCTGGTGATTAGTGATTGGCTGTTGGAAACAATGGTGATTAGTGATTAGTCATTGTGATTGGACTATTCCTGGTGTAATTTGTGAGTTTATTGTAAAGATGTTTCTTTCCTAGAGGTTATTTTAAACGTGAATCACTCGTCAGGATGTTTGATGAACTCCCGTGTGGAATGTTTGGGATGGTCTAAACCCCCGGCAGTGGCTGAAAGCCTAACTGATAACAACACTCATCACTTACACACACATATCACCAAAAAAACACACATCGCTAAGATACAGAACGCTAAAACACACATTGCTAACACATATTTCCAGGTACAGAGAGTACACACGGGTCAGATCTGCTTTGGAATTGCAGGATGGAATTTGGAATTTATGTAGGATATTTTAAGGGTGATAGTTACAGTAAGTCAGTTACAGTAAGCAGACACACACACACTCACACACACACACACACACACAGAGTCATGTCCTGGTGATCAGTGAAGGAGGGGGAGGAGGAAGGAGGGAGGACCTTGGCTTCCTGGAATTTCATTAATCTGTCTTCAGGAACTCGTCCTTCACATTGCACTTTTCATACACTTTTATCATCAAGCTCATCCAAAACATTTGTCCTCTTCTTCATGAAGAAGAACACACACTGTTCAGCAGAGTGACCAGAACATTCTATTAAACTCTATCCCAATGTAGTGTGTGAACATCAGCAATATTCACAGAGGTGCACACTATTTAGAGAAGAGGAATCTATCATTCATCGATTTTACTCATTTACTAGTGTTTTATTTACAGGAAAAGTCCAGTGTACGCAAGGATCAAGTGTCTGGAAAACTGACGTGTTCAGGATACTGGAATACTGACAAGTAGAGAACACTGAACTGGAAAGAATACTGAAGTGTAGGGGATACAGGAGTGTAGGAAACACTAAAGTGTAGGGAATACTGACTAGAAAAGAATACTGATCTGGAAGGAATACTGAAGTGTTGGGAATACTGACGTTTAAGGAATATTGGAATGTAGGGAATAGGGAAGTGCTGAAAGTACTGAACTGTATAGAATACTGAGATTTGGGGAATACAGATGAGTACAGAATACTTAACTGTAGGCAATACTGGAGTGTAGGGAATACTGAACTGGAAGGAATACTCAAGTGTAGGGAATACTGGACTGTTGGGAATACTGAGGTTTAAGGAATAATGAATTGCAGGGAATACAGGCATCAAGGTTCAAGGTTGTACAATAGCAGCAGTGTGAGTAGTGCAATAAGACTGTAGGTGTAAAGTGCAAAACAGTGTGAGATTGAAATAGTTTGTGCATGTATGCTGAAAATGTAATGTTAGAACAAGTGTTTGTAAACAGTCCAGTGTGTATAGAATTTTGTCGACAGTATAAAGTGTCTAATGCGCAAAGTGTGGGTGAGCTGTGGTTTCAGAATCCAGGAGTAGGTATGGGAGGAGGGACATGATGGACAGAGTTCAGCATCCTGACAGCCTGATGGATGAAGCTGTTTGAGAGTCTTGTGGAGCAAGCCTGGTGGCTTCGGTACCTTCTCCCTGAAGGCAGGAGGCTGAAGTAGAGGTTTGATGGGTGTGAACCATCTGCTGCAATACTGATGGCTCTACTAGTGAGGCAGATATGGAAGATATCCACAAGGGAGGGCAGAGAGACACCGATGATCTTGCCGGCTGCTTTCACTATGCGTTGGAGAGTCTTTCGACAGGAGGCAGTGCATCCTCCGTACCATACAGTGATGCAGCTGGTGAGAATGCTCTCAATGGTGCCCCGATAGAAGGAGCACATGATAGGAGGCAGGACTCGAGCTTTCCTCAGTCGGCGAAGAAAGTAAAGGCATGACTGAGCTTTCTTGGCCAGCTATGTGGTGTTCGTCGTCCAGGAGAGGTCCTCAGAAATATGCACCCCTAGGAACCTAGTGCTGTTCACCCGCTCCACTGCAGCACCGTTGATGGTTAGTGGGGGGTGCTGTGGTGGTGCTTTCCTGAAGTCAATGACGATTTCTTTGTTCTTCCCCACGTTGAGGAAGAGATTGTTGTCGGCACACCACTGGACCAGACGACTCACCTCGCTCCAGTAGTTGGCCTCATTGTAAGGAAATACTGACATGTAGGAAATACTGACCTGGAAGGAATACTGACAAGTAGATAATACAGAACTGCTGGGAGTACTGAAGTGTAGGGAATACTGAACTGTTGGGAATACTGAACTGTTGGGAATACTGACAAATATGGGATGCTGAAATGTAGGGAAAAGTGGAGTGTTGGACATACTGAGTGTTGAGAATACTGGAGTGTAGGGAATACTGAAATGTTGGGAATGCTGAACTGATGGGGATTCCAGAGGGTTAGGAATACTGAACTGGATGGAATACTGAAGTATTTAGGAATAGTGAACTGTATAGAATACTGAGGTTTAGGGAATACTGGAGTGTAGGGAATACTGAAATGTTGGGAATGCTGAACTGAAGGGAATATTGAACTGTATAGAACACTGGAGTTTAGGGAATACTGGAGTGTTGGAAGTAGTGAAGTTTGGGGCTTCTGAAGTGTAGGGAATACTGAAATGTTGGGAATGCTAAACTGATGGGGATTCCAGAGGGTTAGGAATACTGAACTGTAGGGAATAGTGAAGTGTTGGGAATTGTGAACTGTATAGAATACTGAAGCTTAGGCAATACTGGAGTGTAGGGAATACTGAAATGTTGGGAATACTGGAGTGTAGGGAATACTGGAGTGTAGGGAATACTGGAGTGTAGGGAACACTGGAGTGTAGGGAATACTGGAGTGTAGGGAACACTGAAATGTTGGGAATACTGGAGTGTAGGGAATACTGGAGTATAGAGAACACTGGAGTGTAGGGAATACTGGAGTGTAGGGAATACTGGAGTGTAGGGAACACTGAAATGTTGGGAATACTGGAGTGTAGGGAATACTGGAGTGTAGGGAATACTGGAGTGTAGGGAATACTGGAGTGTAGGGAACACTGAAATGTTGGGAATACTGGAGTGTAGGGAATACTGGAGTATAGAGAACACTGGAGTGTAGGGAATACTGGAGTGTAGGGAATACTGGAGTGTAGGGAACACTGAAATGTTGGGAATACTGGAGTGTAGGGAATACTGGAGTATAGAGAACACTGGAGTGTAGGGAATACTGGAGTGTAGGGAATACTGGAGTGTAGGGAATACTGGAGTGTAGAGAACACTGGAGTGTAGGGAATACTGGAGTGTAGGGAATACTGGAGTGTAGGGAATACTGGAGTGTAGGGAATACTGGAGTGTAGAGAACACTGGAGTGTAGGGAATACTGGAGTGTAGAGAACACTGGAGTGTAGGGAATACTGGAGTGTAGGGAATACTGGAGTGTAGGGAATACTGGAGTGTAGAGAACACTGGAGTGTAGGGAATACTGGAGTGTAGGGAATACTGGAGTATAGAGAACACTGGAGTGTAGGGAATACTGGAGTGTAGGGAATACTGGAGTGTAGGGAATACTGGAGTGTAGGGAATACTGGAGTGTAGGGAATACTGGAGTGTAGGGAACACTGAAATGTTGGGAATACTGGAGTGTAGGGAACACTGGAGTGTAGGGAACACTGGAGTGTAGGGAATACTGGAGTGTAGGGAATACTGGAGTGTAGGGAACACTGGAGTGTAGAGAACACTGGAGTGTAGGGAATACTGGAGTGTAGGGAATACTGGAGTGTAGGGAATACTGGAGTGTAGAGAACACTGGAGTGTAGGGAATACTGGAGTGTAGGGAATACTGGAGTGTAGGGAACACTGGAGTGTAGGGAATACTGGAGTGTAGGGAACACTGGAGTGTAGAGAACACTGGAGTGTAGGGAATACTGGAGTGTAGGGAATACTGGAGTGTAGAGAACACTGGAGTGTAGGGAATACTGGAGTGTAGGGAATACTGGAGTGTAGGGAACACTGAAATGTTGGGAATACTGGAGTGTAGGGAACACTGGAGTGTAGGGAACACTGGAGGGTAGGGAACACTGGAGTGTAGGGAATACTGGAGTGTAGAGAACACTGGAGTGTAGGGAATACTGGAGTGTAGGGAATACTGGAGTGTAGAGAACACTGGAGTGTAGGGAATACTGGAGTGTAGAGAACACTGGAGTGTAGGGAATACTGGAGTGTAGGGAATACTGGAGTGTAGGGAACACTGAAATGTTGGGAATACTGGAGTGTAGGGAACACTGGAGGGTAGGGAACACTGGAGTGTAGGGAACACTGAAATGTTGGGAACACTGAAATGTTGGGAATACTGGAGTGTACAGAACACTAAAGTGTACAGACTGATACCGATCTCGTAGTAAATCCTGGCCACTCTGAAGAGCACTAATCTCACACAATCCTTACACATAATCCCACCAGAACACACACGATACCACACTCAAACACATATTACCCATGTAACATCACTTAATGTAGCTGTCACACACACACACACCCAGCTCCCTGTCACAGACCCGTATTCGCTTCCCGTTGCTACACCTCACACGTCAGTGCGGCACAGAGAAGGTGTTCTGTATGTGAGGCCTGAGGAAACAGAGGTCCCTCACATCCACACAGCAGATCCGATGTATAGATGGGGATTAGTGCCAGGGGAAAGCCGGCTCTCGTCATGGGGATAAAGGTGTACTTTGGTAAGAGCGACAAAGACGTCCTTTGTGGATGCGGCTCGGGCTCCGTGTCCCTTATCGGACATCGGCACTTAGGAACGGTTAACTTTCCTCTCCGATAAGCTCTCTGCTCTGCCTTTGTGTGTTGGAAGCGTCCGGGACCGGCTCGGGAAAACGTTCTCATGCACAGTCCGTATGGCACACTATTTAGTGAAGGAGAAAAAAGCGGGAGAGTCGGTTACAGGTTCCATAAACACACAAAGCCAACAAAAAGTCTATTGTAGCTGTGAGCTTCTGTGCTTCTGCACTCCGCATAACACCAAAGAAGTGATGGTACACACTGGTGGGTGCGTGTGTGTGTGTGTGTGTTTGTTTGTTTGTTTATTTGATTCACTTTTTTAACTATTTTATTTATTTATTTATTTATTTATTTATTTATTTATTTATTTATTTATTGTGTTTATTGAATTATTTATTTATATTTATTTCAATTACTGTATTTTATTAAATGGAATCACTTTTATACAATTTATTTGATAAAAAAAACAATTAAAAATATTTTTTTGTCTTTTTTCTAATGGCAACGGTACATATTTCTTTAAAAAGTCCATAATAGGGAATAAAATATTTATATATTTATTTGTTTGTTTGTTTATTTTTGTGTTTATTTATTTGTGTTATTTATTTATTTATTTATTTTACAGTTTTGGGGTCATTTTGTTGCTTTGATACAACAAAAAATCTGTAAGCTGTTAAGAGAATATAATAAACGACACGGTTCAGAACAGCGTTGTGTTAAGGTTGGTTGATGTTGAAGATTTGGTGAAGTTTTACTTTATTATTTTTTATTAAATAAATAAAAATCAATCAATCAAACAATCAGTCTTGTGGTTCTTCAGCACTATTATCTGCACTGTGACTTCTCTCTCATAATATCATATATCATGAATTTTATTATATTCTGATTATATGATTGAGACTTTTCTCTTGATTTCTTGTATTTGAACTTTTTAATCTCTTTCCCTGAAACCCGGGCTGCTGAGTCGAGATCAGACACACAGACGCTTACAGGAACACAGCGTTAACTAATTCACCGATTTTTTCTTTCCTGAGCAAGAGCAGCTGCTGTTTCAGCTCTTTCACACACACACACACACACACACACACAAACACACACACACACACACCATCTCCTCCATTCACCTTTTGTTCACTCTGTCTCTCATCATTAGCTGATCTCTCTTGCCCCTGCCTTCCCTCCTACCCCCCCCTCCTCACCACCCCCCTTCATGTCCCCCTCAAACTGTCTCTGAATTATTTTATTGTATTTGTTCAATTTATTCTATTTTTATTTATTTTTATTTACAGTTTACATTTGCATATATTCTCATATTTTCTTTACCATTTTTTTTACTTCATTGGTTATTTTATAATCATTTTTAATTTTTTTACTGTTTAATTTGTACAATGTTTCTGCAGCTCTTTATGCTACCACATGTAGGAAAAGTTTTCATGAATAAATAAAGTTTATTTTTATTTATTGGTGCATTAAATGTTAATAAATTAATAAATAAATAAATAAATAAATAAATAAATAAAAACAAATTATTATATAAAAGAATTCTATTATGATTTTTTAATTTTATTTTTCAAATAAACATTAATTTATTTGTTTTTTTGTTTGTTTAAAAACAGTTTAAATAAATAGAGAAATTATTGAATGAACTGATAAATGAAAATTCGAAATTAAATCCTAGATTTTTTTTTTTTGCTTTTATTTGTATTTTTATTCTTAAAATGCTTTTATTCATGAATTAATTAGCGACACTCATAAATCTAATCTAAAACGATCAACTACTTTCCGATTAAATTTGCAGATGTTTCTTTGTTTTGTTTGTTTGTTTGTTTACCTTAAAGAAACACAAGGCCAGTTGATTACATCATCAGAAACGGCCAATCACGTTGCAGTATAAAAATTCAGACCTCTCAGTAGTTTGGGGGCCGGAGCAGGAAGGTGGGTGTGTTCAATTGGGTTCTGATTAGCATATTAATAGGATTTGGGTACAATTCCAAAACTTTTTTTTAAATTAAAAGGAAAAAGATTTAGATTTTGAGTGTGTAACCTGGCTGAAGTGTCCTGTGAGCTGGATTTGATCTCGTCTTTGAGCTTTAATATGGTTTGGTAGCAGCAGATTGGCGTGGCTGTGATGTTTGGTGTATTAAACATGTGTAGCTCAGATAAGAGCTTAAATCTGCTATTGTTTCCATGGAGGCTCTCAGACAATAGGCGAGTGAAAGCGCCCTCTCTGAGGCTCACAGCTTTCACTTTTTTTCACGTGGGGTCAGTGGAGTCGCTCTCATTGTCCCGGCTGCATTGTGGCGGTGAGACACAGCCGAGCTCCACACACTGAGCCTCTTTATTCTCCTCCACACGAGCTGCAAACTCTCTTCTTCACGCATTCTTCAGCTCCTGTGTGGGAGAAACACCGAGAGGTTCATCCAGCGCCCGCCTTTAACACCGCCTTCTCCCTTCCTGTCGCTCAGAATCCACTTTTAATTCATTTATTTATTTTTTACCGAAACCTTCATTATCACAGGATACAGATATTCCTTTAATATAAAAGTTTTCTCTAACAAGTAAGCTTTAGAAAAAAAAAATCCAGAGATATAAAATAATTTCAGAGATAAACAAAAAATCCAAAGACTAAAAAAAATCCAGAAATATAAAAAAAAATTCCAGAGACTTAAAAGAAAATCCAGAGAAATAAAAACAATATTCAGAGATAAAAATGCTTTTAACTGTAAATAAATAAACAAATCAATGCAATAAAATCAAAAATAATGTGTGTAAATAATTCCAGCTCCAGTAATATCATTTTTTTGAACAAGAAATGCCACATTTTTCCAAATGGTAACAAAAAAAAATGCTGGTGAGGAAGGGAGCGTTTATCACTGCTATAACATCAGTGAGAAGGTTCATGAATGTCAAATCACACACACACACACACACACACACGCACACACACACGCACACACACACGCACACACACGCACACACACACGCACACACACACGCACACACACACGCACACACACACACACACACACACAGAGTGCTGCTTGTATGTGGCCCAGTGGCCTAATGGATAAGGCATCAGCCTCCGGAGCTGGGGATTGTGGGTTCGAGTCCCACCTGGGTCGGTAATATTAAACAAATCCATATTAAAACAGTCTCTACAATGATCTGAGAGAAAGCTCAAAGATCATCTGAAGATCCATTCTTCAGAGATGTTGCCTTAGAAATCATAACTGGTTCTGCAAAGACTCTAAAAACTACATGAAGGATCTCTGTGGAGGAAAAAGATTATTATTAAAGATGATCAGCAGGACCCTGAGCTCCAAAGATTTATCAGCCTCCAACATCTCCAAACACTAGCCTCTAACAGCTCCAGACACAGCTGTCAGACACTGCTCCAGACACAGCTTCCAACATCCCCAGACACAAGCCACAAACATCTCCAGACTCTAGCCTCCAACATCTCCAGAGAGAGAGAGAGAGAGAGACTTCCTCCACCTGTTACAGCACAGAGAATTAAAATTCACTAAAAGTAATGTAACATTAGAAATAAAGTAAAAATAAATGGAATAAATCTCTAAGTAAAGGAGGTTAGAGGAAGTGTCCTGTGTCCTGTGTTTGGGTCAGTGCTGTGGAACACTGTAGATGTTTATTTCCACAGAAGATCACACTGACCCCACAGCCCGGGAGAACATCTCTAACATCTGACTGCAACCATTAAAGGACCTGAGATTCCTCAGACACTAGCGTCCACTCATCCTGTTCCTCCACACAGCCTCAGAGCTGACCTTCTGGTCCAGCTTGTTGTTGAGATGGACACCAGGGTATCCGTAGCTGTGACTCATGATGGCGATGAAGCAGATTGTGGTTCTCTTCCTCCACCATCTGCTGGGATTTGGTCACTTTAAGGAGTTTTTTTTTCTCACACCACTCCAGGCAGTTGTTGACCAGGTCCTGTTCATCCTCTTCCTGCCCATCCTTCATGAACACCACAGAGTCTTCAGAAGATGTGTGAAGGTGTCAGAGATCTGAGCTGCTCTGAAGGTCAGCGCTGTATAGCGTGAAGATTGGTCATAGAATGTTTGACGAAATCAAACAGGTTGATTGGCCACGCCCATGCCAGGGCGCACCTGATTGGCTAAAACAGGAGCAACAACAGGAAATGAATTGTGATTGGTCGCCGTTAGAGGGCGCTGTTTGTCCTCCGTACCAGGGAGGCATGAGCGCATTGTGTGTGTGTGTGTGTGTGTGTGTGTGTGTGTGTGTGTGCGCGCGCGCGGAGACTCCGGGAGCGCACAGATCAAGAGCTCAGTTTCATCCAGCCCTGCTCTCTGGCTTTTTCTGACGCGTTGGAACAAGTGTCCGCGGCTTTTGTGCGGGATTCACGGACTCACTGCGCGGGGAGGATGCACGCGCGCTCGCAGGCACGGAAGGCGCCGACGGAATATAAACGATCGTTATAACCTTCTCCAGATTTCATTGGATTTGAAGCGATGACGGATTCATTTCGCGCGCACTTTCTATCGTCGGAGTAAATCTAAAAGAAGACGCGCGTCTCAGTGTGTGTGTGTGTGTGTGTGTGTGTGTGGGAAAGTGGATCATGAGCTTCACTCCGGCGTTTGTGTGTTTCTGCGCCTTTTCTAACAGGTAGGAGACAGAACATATGGAACGTGTAGAACTTGCCATCTGCTTCATTTAATTTCTCTCATTTCTTTACGCGCTATCAGTGTGCTGGTGTATGTGGAGGATCTGTGTAAACATATCACACACACACACACACACACACACGGGTCTTAGTGACATCAGAATCATTCCGTTGGCAACATGCTGTAAAATATATTGGCTTTAGGAACGGTTTCAGAAGAGAGAAGACACGTCTACATTCAGTGTGCTTGGTTCTGACCGCAGCTCACGTGCCACAGCCTGTGGACATTAGGGATGCGCTGATACACCGATCTCACCGTTATTTCAGTGTGAAATCGATATAAACAGTATTTACGTCTTATTTTGAAAATTCCAAAGCGCCTCGTGCCAGTGTGAGGACGAGCTGTGTGTTCCGAGTGCAGTCAGAAATCTGTCTCACATGACTACAGTGGAACGTACAGCTCAGACTCGGTTCTGACTCGGTTCAGTGGATCAGATTTGAAAAGTCTTTAATCTGAACTCGTCGCGATTTTCTGAGATAAGGGCAGACCTTTTCAGAGGGAAACTCTGTGTTATTGGGTTCTACATGGGTTCTACTAGAACACAAGCCATCAGGGTTCTACATTTTCTGTAGGTTTCAGGTCACAATCAGCTCTGATGCACAGGTACAGTACTGAAATGCTGTCTCAGATAGACGGATAAGATTACAGACTGACAGGCAGACAGGTGGATGGACTGATTTAGGGATTGGTCCATATCCAGGTGGAGAGAGAGAGAGATAGACAGAATGATAAACCAACAGACAGGGAGATAGATAGACAGATAGACAGATAGACCTACTGACTGATAGTCAGACTTATAGATACCCAAACTGATAGACTGACAAATTTGACTGACTGATAGACTAAGAGATGGATGGATGGATAGGCGAATGGATAAATGGATGGATGGATGTTTAAATAGATGGATGCATGGATGGATGGATAGATGTGAATGTATAGATGGATGCATGGATAAATAGATGGATGGATGGATGGATGTATAAATGGATGCATGGATAAACAGATGGATGGATAGATGTGTTTTCTATCAGAGACAGTTCTAATTACTTTCAGACACAAAGAACCCGTATCTAGCCACAGAAACTTGAGCTGAGATGTTTCACACTTAAAAAAAAGTCTAGCTCTGATCTAGACCCTTTCTTCAGCAGTTCATCTGTGGAACCATAAATATACTGCATAGAACCCGATACAGAGTAACTTTTATGATGATAGTTGTTGATAGTGTAGTGAGTTTGATTGTGTGTGTGTGTGTGTTAGACGTGTGGTTCTCCGTCAGTCTCCAGTCTCTCTCTCTCTCTCTCTCTCTCTCTCTCTCTCTCCACACTCTATCATGGCCTGACTTTATCTTGTTTGTTTTTTATTCACTGTAGATCTGAGTACTCAGCGATCATGAAAAGATCAGACGGTGTGGATTAGACCTTTTTTTATTCCTGACTTTTTTCTTTCTGGACATCGTCGCTCTCCTTTCTCTCTCCATGTGGGATGTAACGGAGCTTCTCCTCGGCGGTCTGGAATGAAATGATGGCGACGCGTCAGGGTGATGACGGGGAACATGAAGCCACGCCCCCAGGGTGTGAGGTAAGAACATCTCCTGGGGTTTGGTTTTACTGTAATATTTCACACTTCATGAAGTTGTGTACTGAATAGATGTAGTAGCGAGTGAAGCATGGTGCTGGTGCTGGTGGCATCATGATGGAAGTTACCCCTTTTGCCCCTGGTTGGATCTCTTAGTAATCCACCTCTTTAGGTATGTGAATCCAGGTGGGACTCGAACCCACAACTCTCAGACCCTGAGGTCACTGGGAGGCTGGTTAGAAGCCAGGACTGTAAAATGTTTGCACCAGTTCTAGTGCACTTGTGTAGTCGCTAGTCTCACCTGTTCTGGTGCACTTGTGTAGTCGCTAGTCTCACCTGTTCTGGTGCACTTGTGTAGTCGCTAGTCTCACCTGTTCTGGTGCACTTGTGTAGTCGCTAGTCTCACCTGTTCTGGTGCACTTGTGTAGTCGCTAGTCTCACCTGTTCTGGTGCACTTGTGTAGTCGCTAGTCTCACCTGTTCTGGTGCACTTGTGTAGTCGCTAGTCTCACCTGTTCTGGTGCACTTGTGTAGTCGCTAGTCTCACCTGTTCTGGTGCACTTGCCCTCTAATTACACAGCGTCTAGTTTTAGTGCACTTGTCCCTCTTGTAGTGATCTCAGTCACACTTCCCTTCCAGCTGCACACACCATTCCTAGTGCCCTTGTTTTCAGTGCCTGTGCAGTGTGTTTTTCTTGCTTGTATTGTACTGGTTGTAGTGCCCTTGATGTAATAAAGTGAGACAGTGTTTTGGAGAGTGTCTGTGTGTGGTGTAGTCATGTTTGTTTGTCGCTGAAGTCGGCAGTGTGGATTTGGGACGAGGCCATGTGCAGTGTGGGTAACAGTGTTTACTCTAACGCACCGTGCTTTTCCAAAACTACTCCGTGTGTGTGTGTGTGTGTGTGTGTGTGTGTAAAACAGCCGTCTGCATCTCATAAAGTCCTGAGTTTCTTTACTGAGTGGGAAGAACATACTCACACACACTCTCTCTCACACACACTCACACACACACACTCACACACACTCACTCACACACATCATTGGATACAGACGCTGGAGGAACTTCAAGCTCGATCCTGCTGTTATTTTGTTGCTGTAACTCGCTGTAACTCGGTGTGTTAATCAGTTGTGATGATCGTGAGGTCACCTGAGGTCATCCTTGTTGTGTGTATTAACCAGTTGAAGTCTAACTCATTTGATTAACTCAATTCAGTCAGAATTCATTTTAAAATTCAGAACCTGGAGTAGACTGAGCTGAATAAATGATTTAAGATATTAAAAAATGTTTTAACACTGATGATAAGACAGTTCTTTTTTGTCATTTAATTAAATAAAACTTTTTAATGACATTTTTAATATTTCGCATTTTTCAACTTTAGGACAAACTTCTTCACCGAATCAGCTGAGACAAAACAGAAAAAAAACAAAACAAAAAGTCTTAGTGTACCTCCCTAGAAAGCTGGAAAAATATAATAATAATAATAATAATAGTTTTATTATTATTATTATTATTATTAATGTTAATTTTATTATTATTATTATTAACATTAATAATAATAATAATAATAATATAATTAGATATTTTGATAATTAGAAATATAATAGAATATAAAAAACAAATAATAACTCCATCATGTGGTAAATTATACGCTTTCTTTTCCAAACAGAGCCCATTTTTGCAGCCAAGTACACTTAATTATCCTTAAGAACCCTTAAAGAACCCTTGAGGAATAATTATTTTTTAAGTGTGTGTGTTTGTGTTAAATGGGTAAGTGTATAT